>NC_053116.1:42216676-42221676 GCF_010015445.1 Perca fluviatilis
CAGATTGTCATGGCGGCTGTTCAGAAACTGATCTCATATTGGACTAAAATAGTTCACTGAAACGTGTTTCTGAAAACATTTGAAGAGAGAAATAGGCCGTAAGGTGTTGTGTGTGTGTGTGTGTGTGTGTGTGTGTGTGTGTGTGTGTGTGTGTGTGTGTGTGTACGTGCAGTTCCTGAATCTGTCTTCATTTCAGAACAACAAAGTTCAGTTTAAAAGATCTTCATCAGATTTTGAGAGACTCTAGTCACCTCATCCCGCTCCCCATTTCTGGGTGAGTCCCGACTGCCCTGTCTCCGACTGAACATGTCAGGTCGGCCAAAATGCGACAGCCCCCAGACCCCAGCGGACGCACGGACACAACGAACAGACTCGAAGTCACCGACCTCGCCAGACCTTCCAACGGCCGATAATCGGCCGTATGTGTCAACACCTTAAGACCAAAGTGATAGCATTTACATCTTCCACGGAATTCTGCTTTGCATCCACATTTGGTCAGTTGCTGACAGCTCTAGATCACCTTTCTTGGTCCATCCCCATTCAGAAGGACTCAGTATTTCTGGATGGCATACAGTTGCTTGACTCCAGATGCAGCCTGCCTGGTAGGCTAAATACTTTACATGCTGCAGCAATGCTGCTTGAGTAAGAGGAATGGCTTCATATGGCCTTTGCTTTCTGGCAGTCCAACCTGGCTTCATCTACTCCTCCTGCTTCGCTCGATCTGTCATACATCATGACCACAAACTTTTCTAAAAATCTTCAGGTCGCTGTCATTACTGTTGGGCGTATATACCAATTTCCCATATGATATGAATTTTTCATATACCGTAATACCGATGCATTGCCGCGAGAGCGCTACAGTCAAAATAATCTGGCAGTGAATTGAGAGCGCGGACCCCTGTTAACTCACTCATTGTAGTAACTTTATAACACAACAATTAATAACCCACAACTAACTCTCTTTAACAGGATACAACACCCATAACACACAACTATTTGTGACTTAAACTATTTCTAACACTAATAATTTTACATTTACAAATTTACACCGCCTAACAGCATGCTGAGTAACATTATAGCTGCTAGCTAGCTAGGTAGTATAATAGTCCATTAAGCTGGGGAGAGGCTCCAGTTGCTAAAACACATTCAAGAACCGAGAAAGAAAGTTAGAGGATGCAGAAAGAACGAGAGATACGCCAGAACATCGTGTGCTCAAGAGAGGGAGCCCTCTGTTGTTTCCAAGTTTTTGTTTCTGAAAAATCAGACGTAATTTAGCCACTGTTGTTACCCGGTGGCCTAACATTACTTGGTTACTTGCGTCGCGAATGTTAAAGACATATCACATACTCGTTCCTGATGGAAGAAGTTCATGCAGTTCTTCTTGATTGGCTCATAAAGTTTGGGTTCTTCTTATTCAAGTCCTTTTATGAACTGTTGGAACCGGGTTTTGCATCTCTCATAGTGCGTATGAATCAATGCAACTGCACTTGGGTTTGCAATATCCTTTGTGTCTAGTGAAAACAGATCCTGGCTCTCTTCCCTGAAAGGATTGCCCATATCTTTCATGACACTGTTGCTTGTTGATTTTATCAAGAAACAACCCTTGAGCTTGTTTGGTCTGCTCATGGTGGCTGGTTTGTTCTGTGCCTACTTTGGCTCCAGATGCTGCATCATACTGCAAAACCAAGCAGCTGATTTTAGGACCAGATACCATCCACCTTCCTAGGGCTGATGGATCTTCAGTCAGACCTATCACACCCCCACTTCCCTTTATTACAGCATTGGCCTTTTTTAAATTGGCGTCGGGTAGAATATACACAGCCGTGACGATCACTACTGTTAAAAAAGGCAGACATGTACTAGAGGTCACGGGAACAGTGTTTATCTATAATTGTCCCATTATTACACCAGTTCTCTTGCACGTACATACATAGCCCCCCTCCTCTGCTCTTACCAAAGTCCTCAGTCCTGTCCCAGCAAAGCAGAGTGCGACCTGCTAGCTGCATGCTAGCATCGGGTATCCCCAGGTTTCAGTGATAATCAAAACACAACAGTCACAAACATAGCGATTTCCAGCGAAATTTGTAATTGCAAGTCGTCCATTTTATGTACCAGGGATCTGGCATTGGAGAGATACAGGCTCAGTAGAGGTGGCTTGTGTGGTTGTTTTCTTAGCCTTAGCATAACCAGCGGTCTCGCTATATCGTCTGGGATGTTGTGCATATAATGAAAGACACTCAACATAGATATCTGGTGCTGGTCAGAGATGTCCAAAAGGTTCTGGCGGGTGTAGCGGATGTTCGCAGAAAACAAGCAAGAAAGAAGTACAAAACCGTGTATTATTGTGGATAGCATGCAGCTAGCATGTCACACTAAACCCTTGTGAATTGAATTACATTATTTTACATTTAGAAGGTAGGCTACATGCTTTAAAACACTTTAACTTGGAAAACATTACTCTTTTTCAAATATCCCACAAAGTCACCTGAAATTCCTTAAAATTTCATAATTTTATGACTTAAATCCACATCATTAGATCTCACCATTAAGAGTTAACTAATGATATAAATAGTTTATGATGTTGAATATGGGCTCATTGTAATTCTTGACCATCAAAACATAAGGGTAAATATCACCTCTCGTGATTTATCATGTTTAGTTCAAGAGATATGATGGAAAATACATAATTTGGTTATGGCGGAATCCAAAATGGCCACCACAGCTGTCTAGAAGCCTTCATTTATGTTGTGTGTGGTATCATTGTAATCGTTGACCATCAAAACATAGGGCTAGACATCATCCTTTACGCACGAGTTGAATGTTTTGTTCAGGAGATATCATGCAAAATACATAATTTGGCTATGGCGGAAAGTAAAATGGCCGCCACGGCTGACATGATGTTTTTGCTATGGCTAATGTACTTTTTGAAAGAGCACTATCCACTGAGTAATTGTGCCAATTTTGGTGCTTGTATCCACAAGTGAACGATTTCCCTAAAAATGGCACTTATCTGCTCCACTATAAATTAGTTGAGCTACTACACAATCTTTCCACGTATCCCCTGGCAACAGCAGAATAACCCCCCTCCAGAGAGAGGATTAGGGCCACATGAATATTTTATTTGACTTCTGAGATTAAACTGTAATGGAAAATTTATAATCATGCTTATTTGTAACAAGAGAACATTTGAACACTGATGTAATGAAAAGGTTATCCAGTTCAGAAGGGGAAACTGTTTCTGTGTGATAAGACTTCCTACATTTGACCCTCTCAGCTGGTCCTGTTCTCGAGGTGTCACACACCGTTCACCGTTGGTTGGGTTTCTGGGTAGAAAGCAGACTGACTTTCTGCATGGACTTTGAGAGCTCTTTCTCTGCACTCTGCAGCAGTGCGGTGACACCAGCTGTCCACTCTCAATAATAACAATAATACTTAGGACTCTTCCACATTGTACTCTGATGTTTTGTGAAAGTTGTGTTTCAGCTTGAAAGTAATAAATCAAACAAAGACAGTTTGATTTTCCTCATCTTTTGTTATTGAAGACATCTTTACTCACCCTGCTGCATGAAACTTCCACCACAAAAGTCAGAACTCAAATATTTATATTTCACATGTGAAATCCTCTTCGGTACATAAACATGTGAATAACTAATTATTAAATCTATATGAAGCCTTACCTGCCCCAGCGATGATGATGGTCAGAAGAAGTCTCTCCATCCTCGTCTCTCCTCTGGTCCTCCGTCTGAGTCTGACTGCAGATGAGCAGCTGGTGAACTGACTTTCTCCGTTATTCATTAACCTCCTTACTGCTCTCTCATGGAAAGGTGTTCCAGGGAAAGATCATTTGCCTATCAAGTTTATAGACCAAAATGACGTATATACATCTTTGCTTATTCTGAAATGAATAGAGTTTATTCATTTCTATTTTTGACGTTTGTTTTTATGGTTCCAACATGACGAGGCGTCCTCATGTCTGACTGCAGCCACATGAAGCTGAGAAAACATGTGATGGAGGATTATTTTTCATTTTAAAGGAAATGATGTCAACATTCAGCTGCTAAAGGGAGACACTCAGGAGATGCAACTTAAATACTTTTATTAGAATTAACTAAGAAAACCCAAAATAATAAAGTCAACGTGATGTAAAGAAAGAGCATGAATCTGTTTACCGTGTGGTCATTTAAACACAACACAACAGAATGGAGATTGTTGTTGGTTAAGAAAGTAAAATGTATTTATAAAGAGCTTTTCACAGATAGATACTCACAAAGTTATTTAAATAGAGCATACAATATGATACATATTAAACCAAAGAACAATTAAAATCTCAAGGTAATTAAAATATATGCGGAGGGGTCATCCAAAGACCTGTTTTATTTTTTTAAAGTCACACTGTTTCAGGCTCCTTGTGTTCAGCGTGGTCTGGCGGGCCCTTTTTTTCGGTCTTTTTAATTTTACGCCTTTATTTGGCCGGGACAGCTGAAGACATGAAAGGGGAGAAGGGAGGTATGACATGCAGCAAAGGGCCACGGGCCGGAGTCCAACCTGGGCCCCTTTGCTGCGCGCGCGCAAACCTCTATATGTGGGCGCGCGCGCTCTACCAACCGTCTGGTCTTTCTTACCGACCGCGGTCAGAGCGGCTCAAAGGACGGACTTCTTCTCTCCTGTAGCCAATCATTGCCAGGCGGTTGTACTATTGCTTAAGGAAGATGTTGAATGCAGGACTTGTAACTGACAGGTAATGTGTAACTCTACAACACTGTTTCTACTTTTACTGCAGTACATGATGTGAGTGAGTCTTCCACCTCTGGAGATCACCAACAACAGTTGTTCATGAATACCTGCAGCAGTGTTTAACACTGGAAACACACAGCTCAGTTCAGCGTTAACTTGCAGCTCTGCTACAGTAGCAGCTAACCGCTAACGTTACCTGCCGGTCACAGGGTCTCGAAACAGTCCGCTCACAGTGAAGTCCAACAGATGTTAGAGTCCGGCGGCTC
>NC_053116.1:42226676-42304176 GCF_010015445.1 Perca fluviatilis
ACACACAACACACACACAGACAGAGACACACACACACACACACACACACACACACACACACTGAGAACACACACACACACACACACACACACACACACGCACATTTGCTATCTCGTCAGCACACCGGACAACGCATGTGCACCTCGTTCACTTCCTGACAGCTAACACACCACCAGCAGAAGGAAGCAGGTCTCTACCTCTGGAAGTAGAGAGGAAGCAGGTCTCTACCTCTGGAAGTAGAGAGGAAGCAGGTCTCTACCTCTGGAAGTAGAGAGGAAGCAGGTCTCTACCTCTGGAAGTAGAGAGGAAGCAGGTCTCTACCTCTGGAAGGTAGCTTCAGTGTTGAGCCCCCTTACCTGGGACAGATGGTCTTTTAAAACATGTGGCCTCCACCATGACATTCATAGTTTAAAGAAAAGAAGAAGAAGAACAGTGCTTAATTGTCAAACCCAATATGAAAATACTAGGGATGGGTATCTCCAATGATTCCTAAATGTATTCAGATTCTCAAGGTTCTGATTGGATTACATTTCTGAAATATCAGTTCCAACACCAGTTTATTTAGTTTGGATATAAAAGAGATTCAAGAAGAACATTTAATGTGATCTTATTTAAACTGTATTTGACTACTTATCATGTAGACTTCTTCCCTTTTCTCATGAACCAATCAGCTGGCCCTTCATCCAGCCCATAATAACCTACCTGTACCGTTGCTGCTGCTGCTGCTGTTTCTCTGTCTCCTCTTCTGTCCTCACGTCCCTTTTGCGGAACGTAGGCAGCCGTTAGTCACTCGGTAAGAGAAAAAGACATTTAGTGAATTAAATCCTATCTAATACTGGCTATGCCTTGTTGTGAATAGAACGAAAGAGAGCTGTGTCTGAATCCACTGTCGTCATGGAGTTAAAGGCAGTGAATTCCATTAAAATGGTGAGTCATTTCTTAACACTAGGTTCACTAGCATCCATGTTAATCGGTGCTAATCATGGATGTATTAAGAGAACGGTGCTAATACTGTCTATTGCTAATAGTGCAAAGCTAACGGGTTAGCTAAGATGCTGTATTCATATGCTAATAGGGTAATTAGCCACAAAAGGCTAGCGGAGTACTGTGTATTGCCTGTGAAAAGGCTAATGATTATATCTATTGGTTATAATAATAATAATAAATTGAATTTATATAGCTTTTCATGGACTCCAAAGCTGCTTTACAGGGCAGGGTAGATTATAAAAACATAACAAAACAAAACGGAGCAAACAAAACAAGTAGAACAAAACAAGATACAGATGAAAAAGGGGAGGGGGGGTGGTGGACTATGGGTAGGCTGAGGTGAAGAGATGGGTCTTGAGGCGGGACTGGAAGATGGTGAGGGACTCAGAGGTGCGGATCTCTTGGGGGAGGGAGTTCCAGAGCCTGGGAGCTGCTCTGGAGAAGGCTCTGTCCCCAAAACAGCGCAGGTTGGACTTTTGGATGGAGAGGAGACCAGCTGAGGTGGATCTGAGGGACCGTGAGGGTTGGTAAGGGGAGAGGAGGTCAGTGAGGTATGAGGGGGCCAGATGGTGGAGGGCTTTGTAGGTGAGGACCAGGATTTTGTAGGTGATCCGGTGGGAAATGGGAAGCCAGTGGAGTTGTTTTAGGACTGGAGTGATGTGGTGCCAGGATTTGGAGCAGGTAATGAGGCGGGCGGCTGAGTTCTGGACCAGTTGGAGTCGGTTGATGTTGGTAGAGCTGATGCCGAGGAGAAGTGAGTTGCAGTAGTCCAGTCGGGAGGAGATGAAGGCGTGAATGAGTCTTTCAGCAGCGGGGGGTGTGAGAGAGGGTCTGATTTTGGCGATGTTGCGGAGGTGAAAGAAGGAGGTTTTAATGACTTGACGGATGTGAGGCTCAAGGGAGAGGGTGGAATCAAAGATAACGCCAAGGTTGCGGGCCTGGGGAGATGGGGAGACAATGGTGCCGTCGATGGTGAGAGTGGGGTTATTGGTTTTGCTGAGTGTGGATTTGGAGCCGATCAGAAGGAATTCTGTTTTGTCGCTGTTGAGTTTGAGGAAGTTGTGTTGCATCCAGGTTTTAATAGCTGACAGACAGGAGTTGATGTGGGAGAGGGGAGGATTGTGGGGGGATTTGGTGCTGAGGTAGATCTGGGTGTCGTCGGCATAGCAGTGGAAGTCCAGGTTGAAGTGGCGGAGTATCTGACCAAGAGGGAGGATGTAGATGATGAAGAGGAGGGGCCGAGTACGGAGCCTTGGGGAACACCTTGAGTGACTGTGGCTGTGGCAGAGGTGTGGTTATGGAGAGAGATGAAATGGGATCTGTTGGAAAGGTAGGAGTGGAGCCAGCTGAGTGCAGTACCTTCGATACCGAGGTCTTTGAGTCTGGTGAGCAGGATGTTATGGCTCACAGTATCGAAGGCTGCACTCAGGTCGAGGAGGATGAGGATGTTGAGGGAACCGGTGTCAGCAAAGGTGAGGAGGTCGTTGAGGACTTTGAGGAGAGCGGTTTCTGTGCTGTGTAGGGGGCGAAAACCAGATTGGAGAGGTTTGAATAGGTTATTGGCATGAAGATGGGTTTGTAGTTGTGAGGCGACTATGCGTTCCAGGGTTTTAGACAGAAAGGGGAGGTTGGATATTGGGCGGTAGTTGTTGAGAGAGGAGGGATCCAGACCAGGTTTTTTAAGGATTGGGGTGACAGCGGCAGTTTTGAAAGCAGAGGGGACAGTTCCAAGGGACAGTGAGGAGTTGAAGAGGTTAGTGAGGTAGGGGCATAGGACCGGGAGGCAGGACTTCAGAAGTGGAGTAGGGAGGGGGTCAAGGGAGCAGGTAGTGGGTTTGGAAGAGCTGATGAGTTTGGAGATTTCAGGAGGAGTGACTGGGTCAAACTGGGAGAGGAGGAAGTGTGGAGGAGGGGTCGGGAGGTCTGGAGGGATGGGGAGAGGAGGGTCCAAGGTAGGTGCTGGAGTAGATCCTGGAAGGTCAGATACAGGGGATAGAGATTTGTAAATGAGATTGATTTTGTCAGTGAAAAAGTGGAGGAATGAGTTGCAGAGATCCGGAGTAGAGGTAAGGAGGCTGTTGGTCCGAGGCTTGATGAGGTTGTTCAATGTGGAGAAGAGGGTTCTGGGGTTTTGGCAGGGGTCGGTGAGGATGGTGGAGAGGTAGGCAGATTTGGCAGCAATGAGGGCATCTTTGTAGGCGGTGAGATGGGATTTATAGGCTTCATGATGGACTGTGAGGGATGATTTCTTTGTCAGACGCGTGCGGGCGGCCAGTTTGTTTCATTTTCCGGAGTGCAGGTGTGTACCAGGGTGAAGAGGTGTTAAAAGTGACGAGTTTTGTTTTGAGGGGCCGGGGTGTTGAGGGAGGTAGACAAGGTGGAGTTGAGGTGGTCTGTGAGGTCATCGGGTGAGGTGAGGGTGGAGTCCAGGTGGAGAGCAGGTCAGAGAGATGGTGGGGATTGATAGATTTGAGGTTGCGGAAGGTGATTTCCCTGAGGAGGCGTGGGGCGTGGGTTGGAGAAGGGATGGTGAACCGTATCAGTTTGTGATCAGAGAGGGGAAAGAGGCATGGATGGAAGTCGAAGCACTGGTTGGTTGGTGGAGCAGACCAGGTCGAGGATGTGACCTTTTCATGGGTGGGGGAATATGACATGTTGGGTGAGAGAGAAGTTATCCAGTAAAATGTTGAATTCTGATGAGAGCTTGCAGGTGGGGGAGTCCATGTGGATGTTTAAGTCACCGAGTAGCAGCAGACGTGGAGAGAGATGAGGCTAGTGTGAGGAGTTCAGTAAAATCAGAGAGGAAGGAGGGATTTGGGTTTAGGTGGCCGGTAAATGAGGATGACTGTCATGGAGGAAAGAGTTTTGAAGGCGGGATATTCAAACGATGATACTGAGGGGGAAGGTGAGTTCTGTGATCCGGAAGTTCTGATTGAAAATAACGGCGAGGCCACCCCCACGGTGGGAGGGGGCGGGTTTGCAGATGTAGTTGTAGCCAGGGGGATGCTTGGTTGAGGGAGAAGAAGTCGTTGGGTTGTTGCCAGGTTTCGGTAAGCAGAAGGAAGTCAAAAGTGTTGTCGAGGATTAGTTCATGGAGGGCAGGGGCTTTATTGTTGAGCGATCGGGTGTTGAGGAGGGCAAAGATGGCATGGTGAGAGGGTGGAGTGATCTGAGGTTGTCCCGGTTAGCAGTGCGTGTGGTCGCGGGGTGTGGGGGTATTGCAGTTGAGGGGGACAGTGAGCCGATTAGCAAATGATTGGAGAGTATGATTGAGTGTATGTGAAGTGGGGAAAGCACTGTAGTCCGGTCCGGGTTTTCTGTGTAGCCTGATGATGCGTTCAGCCCTATGTGAACCAGTGGGTGAAGCATTCAGATGACGTGGGACAGGTGCAACAGAGCGGCAGGTGACCAGATGGATGGAATGGATTGTCCGTGGTGGAAGAAATCAAACTTGCGGAGAGCTTCTGTGGATGTAACGCGGCTCGACATAGAAGTCCGAGGCTGTTTGATGACTGGGATGCAGGATGGAATGGAGTAGTTGACCAATGGACTAGTTGCAGAGTTGAATATTTGATCATGATGCCGGCGCGGAGGGACGGAGAGCTCCCGTGAATAGTGGTTAGCCGTGGGCTAGGAGCACAGAGGTGGAGGTGGAGATGGATGAATGGGGTGATTGCCAAAATGATCCACAGCATGACCGAAGAGGAGGAATGTCTAGTCTTGGTGCGGCTCGCATCTGGTGGAGGTTGCCTATGAGGAGGAGGTCAGCAATCGGGTTAGCCGCCCGAAGCAGCTAGGATTAGCCGCACGCGTTTGGTGAACGGGGGGCAGCTAGCGGCTAACCGCGAAGCAAGAGTCCGGTCAAAGGAGCCCAGGCGGGGAACCAGCAGAGAGACTGTCCAGAGGTACAGAGACTGTCCAGAGGTACAGAGGCTGTCCAGAGGTACAGAGGCTGTCCAGAGGTACAGAGGCTGTCCAGAGGTAGGGGGTACAGCGAACACAAACACAAGAGAATAGCAGATGAATAGCAGACGGAAAAGAGGGCGAATAACCAGCGCCAGCATCCTCTCACGTCGGTTGTATCGTTATTAATGATGATGATGATGATGTTATGGAGAGTAATGTTGCTTTTCAACACTATTGCTAGCTGTGGGTATTTGTTGAATGAATGTTAGTACAAGTTGTGTTTTTAATTGTTTAACTGGAGTTTATGAAGAAGTAACTCAAAGAGGCTAATTTTTAGTGCATTCTTTCTAATATTACCTGTGCAGGGAGGGATAAATAAGCACGCATGTCTTAATGCCTCTAAATCACAACACTGTAGCTTAAGTTATGGGAAAATAATACAATTTGAGAGATTTTTACATGCAATTTATGCAATTATATTAAGAATAGTGTTAATGTTACTAATGTAGGTTCCATAAAACTTGAATTAGAAATGTATTTTTTGTATAAAGGTTACCTATTAATATAAATGTACTTTTGATACCTGAAAGGGATTTATATACTTTTGATACTTAAGAGACGACATTTGAGGACCGGTTGTACAACTGAAAGATTTAGATATTTCAATATGGGTTAATTGAAATATCACTTCATTATTTTTCATTGTAGCCTAAGCAATTGATTTTATTTCTGAATAGTAATTGAGAGAACTGGTTTACCTCATCTACAGGTGGAGGAGGTGGAGATTTGAGAAGCGCTATACGCGGGAGGTCCGGTCCAGAGAGGGATATTGGATCACATTGATTCTTCAGATCCCAGAGTCTTCCAGGGGTTACAGATTCCCAGTTCAGTGGGCTGGGTGGCAGCTACAGGATCAAGACTCAGAATTTATACAGATTGCCCCGGATTCCTTCTTCATGGTGGTAGGACAAACAGAAACCAAACTCATATGGGCTCGCACGTTGAACATCTCTGAACTCTTGTCATCAAAGAACAATTGAGCTCATAGAACTGAAAAGGGTTTCTTTTATGAGCGCACTTTATTATTTTAGTTGTTATTTTTCATACCTGTGTTTTATCTGTATATGTGTATGCCATGTTTCTGTGTATATTAATACACTTCTCAAACTTTATCCTGGTTTCCTAGTCTCTTTATTGATGTTAAATTCTCTGGCTCTTAACAATCTAGTTTTCTTCTGGTTCTGGTCCAAATTCACACTGATATCAACTAGATAACACTACTACGAGCTATTTTATAAATGTACATTCTTACTACATTGTAATAAGGGTTACAAATACTTTTTGACTTGTGTTTCTGTTGTATCTGCTAGCCTTTGCAACTCATTTATAAATGCTTTGTAAAGCATAGAAAGTCCTCACTTTAGATGGGCTCACACAGTATACTTAACTAACCAGTAGTAACTCATGAGTTAATCATGGATTGATGTGTTGGTAAGTGCTTGTTAAAGATGTATTAACACACTAACTATCCGTAGGCATATTTCTGAAGGCATGTCCAAATAGAACAATACATGTGTGTGTCCAGGTTCTGTTAGCCTTTGGAACTCATTTATAAATGCTTTGTAAAGCATAGCAAGTACTCACTTTAGATGTATATTCATGAGAATTAACATAGGAGCAGTGCTTTACAAATGATGAACAAAGCATTTAGCAATAGATAGTAACTGGTTTATAATGGGAAAATTATTTAATTTACTAATGTTTTTATGGGAAAATTATTTAATTTACTAATGGTTTTTGCAATACTTAGAAAGTGTCAAACTTCTATTTATAAACATAATTTTCGAGAGCCTTATTTACTATGAACAAACCATTTATGAGTGTGTATACAAATGCTTTATTCATGAGAATTAACATAAGAGCAGTGCTTTACAAATGATGAACAAAGCATTTAGCAATAGATAGTAACTGGTTTATAATGGGAAAATTATTTCATTTACAAATGGTTGTTTCATTATTTGCTAAGTATAAATCATATACTTACAAACATATTTTTCAAGATAGGCTAATTTACTATGAACAAACCATTTATAACTATGTGAACAAATGCTTTACTGATGATGAATTATGTAAGAACAATTAATTAATGATGAACAAACCATTAACTAATAGGCTTATTTAATATGAACAAACCATTTATAACTGTGTGAGCAAATACTTTACTCATGATGAACTATGTATGAACAATTAATAAGTAATAATGAACAAACCATTAACTAATAGTTAACTAATGCTTAATAAAAGATGAATAATGGATAGTTATTATAAAGTGCTACCCAAAAATATTATAAATTTTATTAATTAAACCATGTAAACCCTTTTCTGGTCCAACCTCTGAATACAGTTATGAACCTGAAAATGAACATAATATGAGCACTTTAACGTACATTTACTTTCTGAACTGGGAGAATGTTCTTTTCTGTTTAGTATTTGTAATCCATAGCTCGTCTACGGAAACTGAAGATCTCTGTTGATGTTCACCAACATTTACACAATAAGACTGGAGACGTATGGAGGCTGGGATGCTGGTTTTAGTTGACTAAAATGTTATGTAGCCTAAAATAAAGAATGTAAGAATCACTACAACAATAATAAATGGAAACTAAACTATTCATTACATATGAGTTAGTGTCACTAAAGAGAATAATGGATGCATCAGCTGATTGTTGCAGCTCTATTCTGCTCCGTCACATCTTTGAGGAAAGAACCAGACTTTTCTCTCATGAAAACGGCAAGCAACTCAACATTACAGCTCCTCCCTCTTCCTCCTCCTCTTTTTGGTCTTCTTGTCTTCCTTGTGGAAGACTTTTCCATCGGCCCTGCTTCCTCCAGCTCAATTTGATGTTGTCGTCCAGCCCCTGGGCCCCTCAGCTTCTGCTTCAGCTGAGACACAAAAATTATCTTATCTTATTTGTTTTTCATAAAGGTAAAACAGTATAAAACCTGATTTACCTGCTTCAACATGGCCTCCATCACAGCAGGGTCATTCAGATCCAGATTCTTCTTGTTCTCAAACTTCACTTTCATCACTTTCTTTGAAGTAGACACCACTTTGTAAAAATCAAACAAACTTTATGAGTTCAAACATTTCTGTCTGGATAATAATCAGCATCCTGTTCATTCCTCATCATCAGTTTAAACAATAGATTCAACACTAACTGATCATCTGCAGCTGATCACCACTGCATGCTAACTTTACTAACTATTCCATGGAAATGATCCACATCATCATGTTCACATTTACTCTCCACAACCTGATGTTTTCTCTTGTTTTTGTGTTATTCTCATGTGATGCGAAAGTAAACCTGAATCTAAATGTAAAAGCTGTTTGAATCCTGGGTTGCCTCACACCTGGACCGTAGCAAATGAACGCTCTCTCCATGTCACAGGGCCAGTCCTCCCAGGCTCCTGATTGGCTAAATTTGCAGCACGCACAAGTGTCGTTGTTGTTATCAGGTTGGCCGTTCTTCCAGAAGCTGAATGAGGGAGGTACTTCCATCTGACCACTTCCAGGAGTCTCTGAAAAGGCCGATCCAGCCCCAGATATAGTGTACTCCAGGTAGGATCGCCTGCACCTTCTGGTTGTCTGTCATGTTCCTCACACTGGCCAGGTCTGTATAGAGAGCTCTGCAGTAGCTCTGGGCTTCAGTCCATGTCATTTCCAGTGTTGATGGGAGACAAAAGTCACATCTGATCCTGAAAAATAAACACAGAGAATTGTAGAGGCAGCATAACATACAAACTCCCATCCATCCACATCTGTGATTCATGTCTTTAAACTATCTACAATAAATCCACTGAGGGTATAAAGGACCACATCAATGAATTAACTAATGAATAACTTTATGTCTTAACAGTCTCTCCACATTAATAAGAAATCCTTAAAAGTCCTTAAATCTACAAAACAATCTAAAAAACAAGATTATATTGTTTATCTGCATATTAATATTCTCTCAGGTTAATTTAACACACATGTTCTGTTGATATTGTAAAATGTGTGCAGGTGAACATGCACGAGTCCAATCTCTATAATATAATATAATATAATATACAGTACAGGCCAAAAGTTTGGACACACCTTCTCATTCAATGCGTTCCTTTTTTATTTTCATGACTATTTACATTGTAGATTCTCACTGAAGGCATCAAAACTATGAATGAACACATATGGAATTATGTACTTAACAAAAAGTGTGAAATAACAGCAAAATAACAGCAAATAATAGCAGCTAACAGCTAGCAGCTAACAGCTAACAGCTAGCAGCTAACAGCTAACGGTAACAAAGCTACTAGCAGCTAACAGCTAGCAGCTAACAGCTAACATCTAACAGCTAGCAGCGACCTGAAGACATGAGGGTCCCAGGTTAAGAGGTTCCGAAGGTTTGGCCTACTAAAGAGCCTGCCTACAATTTTAAGTGAGAACAGAGATGCATTGATTTTGTGTCTTCTCCGTCCCGCGTGAGAAAAAATGTAATTTTATAATAAATTTTAATAGGGAGAAGATGCAGGGAGAGAAGGCAGGTGCTTGGATGAGGGAGAGGGGAGGAAGGAGCAGACAATGAGGGAGAGGGGGAGGAAGGAGCAGACGATGAGGGAGAGGGGGGAGAAGGAGCAGACGCTGAGGTGAGAGGGGAGGAGGAAGGAGCAGAGGATGAGGGAGAGGGGGAGGAAGGAGCAGAGGATGAGGGAGAGGGGGAGGAAGGAGCAGAGGATGAGGGGAGAGGGGAGGAAGGAGCAGAGGATGAGGGAGAGGGGTGAGGAAGGAGCAGACGATGAGGGAGAGGGTAGGAAGGAGCAGACGATGAGGGAGAGGGTGAGGAAGGAGACAGGAGAGGAGGGAGGGGAGGAAGGAGCAGAGGATGAGGGAGAGAGGGGGAGGAAGGAGCAGAGGATGAGGGAGAGGGAGAGGAAGGAGCAGAGGATGAGGGAGAGAGAGAGGAAGGAGCAGAGGATGAGGGAGAGAGGGAGGAAGGAGCAGAGGATGAGGGAGAGGGGGAGGAAGGAGCAGAGGATGAGGGAGAGGGGGAGGAAGGAGCAGAGGATGAGGGAGAGGGGGAGGAAGGAGCAGAGGATGAGGGAGGGGAAAGGAGAGGGCAGGAAGAGGGATGAGGGAGAAAGGGGTGAGGAAGGAGCAGAGGGATGAGGGAAAGGGGAGGAAGGAGCAGACGATGAGGGAGAGGGGGAAGGAGAGCAGAGGAGGAGGGAGAGGGGGAGGAAGGAGCAGAGGATGAGGGAGAGAGGGGGAGGAAGGAGCAGAGGATGAGGGAGAGGGGTGAGAAGGAGGCAGAGGAGGAGGGAGAGGGGGAGAAGAGCAGGCGATGAGGGGAGGGGAGGAAGGAAGGAGCAGGCGATGAGGAGAGAGGGTGAGGAAGGAGCAGAAGATGAGGGAGAGGGTGAGGAAGGAGCAGAAGATGAGGGAGAGGGTGAGGAAGGAGCAGACGATGAGGGAGAGGGGTGAGGAAGGAGCAGAAGATGAGGGAGAGGGTGAGGGAAGGAGCAGAAGATGAGGGAGAGGGTGAGGAAGGAGCAGACGATGAGGGAGAGGGGACTTTGCAACTTTTTTGCCCGCTCCCGGCCGGCCAAGAAAGTTAAAACCGCCCCTCCCCCGACAAGTGATCTCTATCCCAATGCAGCCCGGCCCGAATAATGAAAACAAAGAGGCAAAGGAAAGAGTGAAGGGAAACTTCACATTAATATTCTCACCTCTGACATCTGCACATATTGGATATATCCTGTTGTCACTACAATCGTTGTCGTACCAGAGTCCAGTAGAATGCATCAGCGCGACGTTTCCACTGTCTCCAGCGATTGGTCGTCCGCCCCCCATTGTCTGAACTCCATCTCCTCGGGTTGTAGAAACTTGTGTTTGACAGTGACCACCTCCAGCTGCTACGGGACAGTCCTATCCAGGCTCTCTTTGTGATATAAAGAATTAGACTCTGCTCTAGCTTTTTGGTGAAGACCATATGTTTACCTAATCTTTCCATCTCCAGTTTTGATACTATCAGTCTGATCCTCTACGACTCCTTCATTCTGTTACCCTCCTTTAAAATCATTACCAGCGATAGTTTCTGATCACTCAAACTGATTTTCAGTTAGCTTCTACAAGAACATAGATCTCTGTTGTTGTAAATACTGTTTTGTGATGTTTTAGATTTGTTTTATTGCATTAGTTGTTTCTATGTTTCAATGTCTAGTTAGTCTTTCTAACACATAATCTTCTTTTGTTTCATCTCTCTGCTGCAGCTCAACAGGGAAACACTGTCTGCTGAAGGTTAAACTCAAAATACTTTAGACTTCTACTACATTTCAAAGATAAATATTCTACTTCTTACTGCTCTACATTTAGTTATTAGTTCCTATGGAGGGTTTCAAACCTCCTGTCAGAAAGACTTTGAGATGAAAGAGAGAAAAGTAAACTCACGTAAGCTGTTCTTGGAGTAGAACATGTTGTCTAAATCTGCCGTGTTGGTCAGGTTATTCATAACCTCCATGCTGTCTACGTGACCAGGTCTGTGTGTTTCTCTCTGCAGTATCTTTGGGCTTCAGTAAAGTTCTTCCTGTCATAAACAAAATAGTACTGAAGTCCAGCAGCTGATGAGACAGCACTCAGCCCTGTAGGGACACACACACATATAGAGCAGATTTAATATCAACAACTTCTTAAAGACATTTCATATCACTGTTATAGGGATAATACACAATTGTATGTTTTAGTTACACCAATAGTGCCTGCTTTCTGTTTCTTTGCATGACTTAGGTTTTATGATAGAATAGAATAGATGTGTGTTTCCATTTGCACAGGTACAGGGCCGTACAGGTAGTCTGGCTATAAACATAAACATACAGGTTTCCACCCTGAGCTGCAGGGAGAAATCAAATCCCCGGCAGATCGGGTTGGATTAATTTTTAAAGGGAAATGGTTTTAATTATTATGAAGGTCTGTAAAATGTTGAATAATTCCAGATTGTAATGCTGATGCTCAACTGAATTTGGATGAAGAAGTAGTTGAGTAAGTAAGTAATGGGTCAAATTAGGAAATCTCAATCAGCCTTGTTCAATATTTAAAGAAATATGAAAAGAAGTTGTATACCCTATTCTGCTTTTTGGACTTTTCCCATCTTTTAGTGTGTGTTAGTATTTTTATAGGCATACCTGGCGCGCAGACAAAAATTCACGAGACAATGCCATTGTTTTTTGGGGCACAAATTAAATAAATCTCATCATGTAAAATTATCTTAATTATTTTCCAAATGAGCGTTGAAAGAATTCATACAGGTCTACACGATAACAGATTTTATTTGTTATAGGAACAGATAAGTCGTGGACAACTAACCTACCATTGCAAAGAACCTTATACAGGAAATAAAAGAGCAGCCTCTTGAACCACCAACCCGATCTCACTCAGAACTCGTAAAATACGGATGTTTGGACAGTGGCGGTTCCGCGTCTCGCGCGACAAAAATAAATAAATGTAAAATAAAAATAATGTTTGTATAACGTATTAAAAATAATGTTTGTATAACGTTAATAAAAATAATGTTTGTATAACGTAATTGGGAGAGAAGCAGCTACACAGGATTTAAGATGACCTAGCATTAGGAGCGACTACGTAGCGAGTAGTATGAAATTCCACTTTAGGGGGTTGGGGGTGTGGATGGGTCAAACAACACAGGACTTTCACCCAGGAGACCGGGGATCGTGTCCCATGTGGCAAGTTTCCTAAAGTCACTTTCTTCTTTTCCTAAACCCAACGTAAGCCCACCCACGACCTTTTCCTTAACATAACACGTCAAAAGGGACGCTTAATATACTGCAACAAAGCGTTTCAGCTAAAGTGCGTTATATGAAGCTAAAACACACTTTTAGCGTTAATAAAAACGCACAAAGGCACCTGACCAAGCGTCCATATTTTACAAGATGGGAGTCAGAATCTGTTGGAACCGCAAAGCATCAACTTAGAAACAGCCTAAATCGTGTGGTATAACATCAAGCTCAGTTACCTCCCAAGTGAACTTTGAATTCATACACATCTAACGGTATTAACATTTAGGCGTTGGCCTAAATCATGGACAACATTGGTGTGGTATCCGTGACAAGCTTGTCAGTCGCCAGTTAAAAAAAAAGGGGGCTCCTAAACTAACTTGTAAACCCAGTAGTGTGAGTAGTTACAGGAACACAAACTAACTGCTAAACCCAGTAACTAACTGGTAAACCCAGTGGTGTGAGTAGTTACTGGAACACAAACTAACTGGTAAACCCATTAGTATGAGTAGTTACTGAAACACAAACCAACTGGCAAACCCAGTAGTGTGGGTAGTTACAGGAACACAAACTAACTGGTAAACCCAGTAGTGTGGGTAGTTACTGGAACACAAACTAACTGGTAAATCCAGTAGTCTGAGTAGTTACAGGAACACAAACTAACTGGTAAACCCAGTAGTGTGAGTAGTTACTGGAACACAAACTAACTGGTAAACCCAGTAGTGTGAGTAGTTACAGGAACACAAACTAACTGGTAAACCCAGTAGTGTGAGTAGTTACAGGAACACAAACTAACTGGTAAACCCAGTAGTGTGAGTAGTTACTGGAACACAAACTAACTGGTAAACCCAGTAGTGTGAGTAGTTACTGGAACACAAACTAACTGGTAAACACAGTAATGTGAGTAGTTACTGGAACACAAACTAACTGGTAAACCCAGTAGTGTGAGTAGTTACAGGAACACAAACTAACTGGTAAACCCAGTAGTGTGAGTAGTTACTGGAACACAAACTAACTGGTAAACCCAGTAGTGTGAGTAGTTACAGGAACACAAACTAACTGGTAAACCCAGTAGTGTGAGTAGTTACTGGAACACAAACTAACTGGTAAACCCAGTAGTGTGAGTAGTTACAGGAACACAAACTAACTGGTAAACCCAGTAGTGTGAGTAGTTACTGGAACACAAACTAACTGGTAAACCCAGTAGTGTGAGTAGTTACAGGAACACAAACTAACTGGTAAACCCAGTAGTGTGAGTAGTTACTGGAACACAAACTAACTGGTAAACCCAGTAGTCTGAGTAGTTACAGGAACACAAACTAACTGGTAAATCCAGTAGTGTGAGTAGTTACAGGAACACAAACTAACTGGTAAACCCAGTAGTGTGGGTAGTTACTGGAACACAAACTAACTGGTAAACCCAGTAGTGAGTAGTTACGAGGAACACAAACTAACTGGTAAACCCAGTAGTGTGGGTAGTTATGAACACAAACTAACTGGTAAATCCAGTAGTCTGAGTAGTTACAGGAACACAAACTAACTGGTAAACCCAGTAGTGTGAGTATATGAAAACAAACAACTGGTAAACCCAGTAGTGTGAGTAGTTACTGACACAAACTAACTGTAAACCCAGTAGTGTGGTAGTTACTGGAACACAAACAAAAAACGATGACGTTAATTGTTGTTAGCTAATTGGAAACACCTGAGTGACTTGGTAAGGTGTTTTCAATTAGCCTATACAAAAGGGGAAATTGTTCATCATATCACATCTTTGTATCCATCCAGTCCAGACGTATGTCAGTACCCGATCCGTTCCACCTGAACAATCCGTTCTGCACATGCGCAAGATGTTCACGCATGGGCAGATGATTATACTGTTTTACGAATTGCCCGATCTGTTCCACGCTAGCCTCCAACCAAGCTAAGGTTAGTTTAGCTAACAGCTAATTCGGCTAACCACTAGCCGACAAATAATGCATGCGCAGAACGGATCGTGCAGGCAGAACGGACAGCTAGATTCAGTCTAAAAATAACGTTAAGTCAAACATAATGGGAAAAGCAGGCTACAGCAAAATTAAGACTTTACGGTAACAATAAAGTGTTGAGTGATTGTATTTTAAATGAGCACAAGTAAAGTAGAACTGACATAACAGCTGTTATATATGTTAACGTTTGTTTTGAAGTTTTATTTTGAGGGTCTTTTAAAAGTTTGCATACTGTCTCAGCTAGCGGTTAGCCAAATTAGCTGTTAGCTAAACTAACGTTAGCTTAACTGTGGAGGCTGACGGACGGCAGACCGCTACAATCAGCTAGCCGTTAGCCAAATGAACTGTTAGCTAAAGTAACGTTAGCTTCCCAGTGGAGGCTAACGGCAGACCGCTATAATCACCTAGCGGTCCGCCCAATTAGCTATTAGCTAAACTACCTGAATTAGCTATTAGCTAAACTAACGTTAGCTTCCCAGTGGAGGCTAGTGTGGGAACAGATTGGGTAGTGTCGGAATCATCGTATCCTACAGCACATGCGCGAACATCTTGTGCATGCGCAGAACGGATTGTGCAGGTGCAACGGATCGGTACTGACAACGTCCCTCCCAGTCCGAGAGAGTCTGAGAGGGAGTCCAGACCCTCTCCCCAACAAGAGCAGACAGCCAGCTCTTTGTCTTCCACATACTCGGCTTACAGAACCTCAGAATTATTTTTATCTTCATGGAAATGTGTCAGAGGCCACAATAATTTACATATCAGGTGAAACGCAAAGGTTCCGCTTTTCAAAAACATGTTTGATGTCATTTTGTTGGACTAACGCGAAAAACAAAGTGACCACAACCTTTAGAGAATGATCCTGAGTAGTTTCAACACAGTGACAACACTGGGTCCAAACCCAGTATGTGGCTGGACCGTGTATAGAGACAGAGCGTCATCCACTGGTGGGGGTTTGACTTGTATAGCCTGAAGGTTTCTTCCTCTTCTATTACGTCTCCTAGCAAACAACCGAAACATGTCTAAAAGCTGCTGATATTCACTACCAACAGGGTCAAGAACCCAGAACTTAAGATTTTATAAGCTGCTGAATCAAAAACTGAACTTTTATGAAGACAAAAGTTGAAACAGACGTGAAGAATTAGCAGAGAGAATGGAGAGACTGTGGGATCCTGACACGTCACGACATAACGTTAGCTTAGTGTGAAGATCCCACAGTCTTCCATCCTCCCTCCTGATTCCTGTCAATTAAGTTATCATTGACTCGTCGACAGCGAACTTGACTTTCATAAGATTAGATTAGATTCAACTTTATTGTCATTGTGCAGAGTCCAAGTACAAAGACAATGAAATGCAGTTTGTGTCCAACCAGAATTGCAAAAAGAGCAGAAATGAGCAATGTGATATACAAGTATAGACAGGACAAGAGATACCGTGTAGTGTAGACAGTAGTTACCCTATAAGAGCAGAATAAATATGGCTATGTAATATGAACAATGTATGAACAACATGTACAGATATGTGCAATGTAGTAGCAGTAGCATTATAATAGTAAGAATAATATAGATATATACAGTGTATTATTATATGTACAGCTATGTGCAGTGTGTTATAAGAAAAACTGAATACATATGGTTATTCATTATGAACCATATAGACAGATATGTACAGTATGTACAGCTTTGTGCAGTGTGGTAACCGTACCTACTGTAGTGCAGAAACAGTAACATTATAATAGTAGTAAGAATAATATAGATATATGCGTGTATTATTATATGTACAGCTATGTGCAGTGTGTTATAAGAAAAATAGAATAAAAATGGATATTCAGTATGAAGCATATAGACAGATATGTACAGTATGTACAGCTATGTGCAGTGTGTTGACATTATAAGCAGACGCGACCTATGTTTCACCCGTTTCAATTGAAACAGGCCCCGCCCCCAGGGGGGCCCCAACAGACCATCAAAATCCATTCATTTTCTCCTAGGATATTGATTTTCAGCCATAATGTCTAAACCATCCAAGGTAGATTGACCACGAGCTACGAGGTTGTGAAACGAAAGTTTCTGCTCCTATAAAAGCCACAAGGTATGAAATCAACCTTGTTATTTGCGATCTTCTGGAGAAATACTACACTAACTACAATTCTAAGCAAAACACTGACGTTTCTGATTGGTCAAACTCCCCGGTTACCATGGCGACGTTTACCTCGCCGAACGGCTTAAGCGATCTGAAGTATAATACAGTCATAGACATAATATAGAGTCAATGGTAATGATGACCAAACACTGTTAGTAGAACAAGAACATGACGATGAAGATCCTACCGCTGAGACAGGTGAGGGAGATGCCAGGAGAAAGCCCCGTTTACAGAGACAGACCCGGGTGTTGGTCAGAGCATATTGCTGATGACCAACGAATTGATATTGTTAGCGGTCCCGTTCAGATAGAGGAGTTTAACTTCCCACAAAGCCAATCACACCGCCGTTTTACCATGGACAGATATTAAATGAAGATGAAGATGGAAAATGGAGAAAATATACGCAGGTCATGGTTAGTGTACTCAAAATCATCCGATTCAGTCTTCTGTTTCTGCTGTACCTTATTTGGCAAGCGGACAAGTAGTCTCACCCACAGAGGTTTCAGAATCTGATAACAACTCACTCTCACACTCCAGGATCATGAAAAATCTAATGCACACCGTGCCAATATGGACAATGCTCCAGGAGCGGCTGTCAGCTCGCTCGGATTTCAATTGAGCACGAGGTGACAAAATCGCTGGACAAAGATGAACTTATCAGGGCATTCTCAGCACTCAAACATAGAAGGGTGGATTTCTAAAAAGGGCTCAGGTGAAATCTACGACACCGCCCGTGAGCTGACCACGGTGCTGATAAAACACGGATCCTATCGTTATTTATGATAAGTTTGGTTCAGTGTCAGTGAGACACCTTTTCCTTTTTGCTTTTGTTAAATAATAATAGTTGAGGGGATTTTTAGCGCTGTTTTTTAAAGTCAGCTCAGACAGCTGAAAATATACTGCGCAAATCAATTAAACAGAGAAGAGGCTTATTCCAATGTAAAACGCTGTATAATTGTATATAGTTTTAATCAAATTAAGGTTGGATTATTTCTATGTTGAGCTGCCTGTTCGTGAAGCTGAAAGTGCCGCAATAAAATAATATTACCATTGATGCAAACCAACAGGAATCCTTGCTTTTTCTGCTCTATTATGTTTGTTTTATGTGGGTAGGGCCCCATATTAGTTAGTGAAACGGGCCCCAGATGCTTAAGGTCGCCGCTGATTATAAGAGTAGTGAGAATAAGTGTATGTGCAGGATGAATAGTATGAAGAGCAGTAGAATATGACTATGTATAAGTGGAGTTACATTCATCACATCAGAGTCGACTTTAAAAGATCTGAAGTCATGCAACCCCTACTGCCCATAGGTGCTGCCTGAGCAGGCACAGCCCGCCCAGTGGCTCGTTTCAATTTGGTTGACCAATCACAACAGAGTGGCCAGCTGACCAATCAGAGCAGACTGGGCTTTGGTGAAGGCGGGCCAAGTGCTCAGAGTGTTTCAGGTGAAGGCGGTAGCAACGGGCAGAATGGGAAACATTATAAGTTGTTTAAACATCAAAGCATGTAAATATATTCTAGTACACCAAATATGATGCTGAAAACTAGTATAATAGGGCCTCTTTAAGGTTAAAATTGATTATGAATCCGTAAAATAAGACTTGAATATGCATGACTCAAGTTCTAACAGTATGGTGAATGCTGCTGAATCAGCATTCACACAAATATAGTATACATAATATATAAGAAATACAATGAAAATATAAAGCTTAATGATTACATAAAAGTAATATATAAACAGTAGAAGAACAATATAAAAGACCAAACAGCTGTAAGATGAATAAAGTTATAATTGCAAAAGTTCACCAGCAACATACACTGTATAAAAACTACTTGTGAATATATATATTATTGATATTATCGTATTATTATTGCACCTGAGATTTTGCACATTGTCATTGCACATAACTTTGGAATAATGGAAACATACATTGTCATCATCGTACATCATGGCAGTTATTTTGTATTACATTTGGTATTGTTGCTTGTTACGTAACTGCCCTCTCCCCTGGAGGATCTTTACGGTTCCTGCTGCTCATGGCTCCTTCGACATGAATCCCTTTCCTAGAATTAGTTGACTCCTTATTTCCCAACACGGAGGACTGAGCTCCCCGTTTTGTTTTCTAGTTATTTATTTATTTAAACCTATTTTTCCCCTGCCTTTTCGATGTAATGTGCCCTGGCTGGTGTCTGTCTGTGTGCGTGTATGAGTCTGTGTTCGGACCTGCTCTGGGTTGGGTGGTGGGTGGGGGAGAGATATGAGGGGAATTGGCATGCCGTGTTAACTATGTCCTGTTCGCCTAAGCCTGTTGGTCCCATGCCATGTTTATGTGAAAATTAAATTTAAAAAGAGTTGAAAAAACGTAACTAATGATTAACTGTGTTGTACGTCATTTATTTTGTGGATTTGATTTGCAAATAAATGAATAAAATGTGATAAGAGTTCTGTAGCCACAAGAATATTTAGATGTGTAATAAAAGATTATAAACATTAATAAAACCTAATAAATACTCACCTGATGCAGCCATGATGAGCAGAAGCAGTTTGTCCATCTTGTCTGCTCTCCGTCCTCCTCACTGTGGGACTTCAGACAGGTCTCTGATCATATAACTCATTGTTCCACATGAACAGTGGACAACACCTCCGTATTGTTTGGCTGCAGGCAACAACTATTTACATGTTAGGCAAATAATGGGCACAATGGACACAAGAAAAGGATCCTCTTTTTTTTAAAACATGTTTGATGCCATTTGTTGGCCTACAGCCATAAACAAATAGTTTTTTATGTGAATGTACCCGAGTCAAACTTTAGTTTAAAAGCAAAATTAGGGACGGACACGCCACATTTAAGATTGACCGTATTCTCGTTTTGGGTCAAATGGCACAAACACAGACACACAGACACACACAGACACACACACACACACACACACACACACACAACTCTCATTGTGGGAACCTGTCATTGACATAATACATTCCCTAGCCCCTTACCCTAACCTTAACCATCACAACTAAGTGCCTAACCTTAACCCTTACCCTAACCATAACCTAATTCTAACCCTAAAACCAAGTCTTAACCCTAAAACCAAGTCTTAACCCTCAGACAGCCCTTTAACCTTGTGGGGTCCAACATTCAAGCATCTTCGGAAATAATAAGGATCATCAAGGCAATGAAATTTGGACCACTTTTGCACTGTTAAAATATTATCTTCAACCAAAACGAAAAGATTTTTAAAGTTTTACATCCCTGTAATAAACTTCTCCACCAGGTTGAACAGACGCCAACAGGCACTACTAACCACTCTGAATGAAACAATAACTTCAAAATACACCTTTCTTGCAGAAATTAATCCACTTCTTTTTCAAACAGCCAGAGACAACATACATTGGACTGCAGACACGGCCGAGATGTTGTTCAAGTATTGGAAACAACAATTAAACTACGAAGGGGGACAAACTGTCATAATACAACCCCCATTCATTCAAACATAACAAATCTTTCTGCTGTTTTCTCCCTTACGCCCACACAGCTGGAGATACTGGAAAAGAGACTCCCCTTTATTCCAACACCAAAACCTCCCACCCGGCCGGAGCTCAGGGGGGACCTACACACCTTTCACAGGAGGCTGAAACTTCTGGACCATTTTCAGGGAACGCATGCGCGGGAGCCTGTGCTCTTTACCGGACCGTCCTACTGGGAACCACACATAGACACATTAACACCACAAATTGCACAATTAATCAATAAAACAACCAAGCACTCACACATTGGCGCCCTTACCACACAAAACACCCAACATTAGTCAGGAACACAAAGACATTATTAAAACATTGGGTAATAACCGTTGGGTTCATCTCCGTCGAACCATCACCTTATCGTGGTGGAGAGGTTTGTGTGTCTCTGTGAACCTGAGGGGCTGTGTTGTCTGGAGCTTTGTGCTCCTGGTAGGGTCTCCCAAGGCAAAGTGGTCTCAGGTGAGGGGCCAGACAAAGAATGGTTCAAAAACCCTATGGAAAAACAAGGTAGAGATGGAGTGACCCTGCCCGGAGGAAGCCCGGGGCCCCGTCAGGAGCCAGGCCCAGACGGGCGGCGTGCGGCGAGCGCCTGGTGGCCGGGTTTGCGCCGAGCCCGGGCGGCGGCACAGCCGGACCAAGCTCACGTGGCTCCCATCTCTCCAGCCCATGGGCCCACCACCTGTGGGAGGAACCCGCTGGGGCGTGGTGCGCTGCCACATGGGTGGCAGTGAAGGTCAGGGGCCTCGACGGACCAGACCCGGCAGCAGACGCTGGCTCTGGGGACGTGGAACGTCACTCTCTGTGGGGAGAGGAGCGGAACTGAGTGCGGGAGGTGGAGCGCTACCGGTTAGATCTGGTGGGGCTTACCTCTACGCACAGTCCCGTTCTGGAACCGTACTCCCTGGATAGGGGTTGGACTCTTTTCTTCTCGGAGTTGCCCAGGGTGTGAGGCGCCCGGCGGGTGTGGGGATACTAACAAGCCCCCGGCTGAGCGCCGCTACGCTGGAGTTTACCCCGGTGGACGAGGGTGTCGCCTCCCTCGCCTGCGGGTTGTGGGGGAAAACTCTGACTGTTGTTTGTGCATATGCACCAAACAGGAGTTCGGAGTATTCGGCCTTCTTGGAGACCTTGAGTGGAGTCCTGCATGGGGGCCAGTGGGGACTCCATTGTTCTGCTGGGGGACTTCAATGCACACGTGGGCAATGATGGAGACACCTGGAGAGGAGTGATTGGGAGGAACGGCCTCCCTGATCTAAACCAGAGTGGTTGTTTGTTGTTGGACTTCTGTGCTAGTCATGGATTGTCTATAACGAACACCATGTTCGAACACAGGGATGCTCATAAGTGTACTTGGTACCAGAGCACCCTAGGCCGAAGGTCAATGATCGATTTTATAATCGTTTCATCTGATCTGAGGCCGTATGTTTTGAACACTTCGGGTGAAGAGAGGGGCAGACCGATCACCATCTGGTGGTGAGTTGGGTCAGGGGTGGGGGAAGACTCTGGACAGACCTGGTAAGCCCAAACGTGTAGTGCGGGTAAATTGGGAAACGTCTGGAGGAGGCCCCTGTCCAACGGACTTTCAACTCGCACCTCCGGCGGAGCTCTTCGTGCATCCCTGTGGAGGCTGGGGGCATTGAACCCGAGTGGACAATGTTCAAAGTTTCCATTGCTTCTTAGGTGCCTCAAGGGCGGTAACCCACGAACACCGTGGTGGACACCGGTGGTCAGGGAAGCCGTCCGACTGAAGAAGGAGTCTTTCCGGGATATGTTATCCCAGAGGACTCCGGAGGCAGTTGCAGGGTACCGACGAAGGGCTGCAGCCTCTGCCGTGAAAGAGGGCAAAGCAGCGGGTGTGGGAAAAGTTTGGAAGAAGACATAGAGAAGGACTTTCGGTCGGCACCAAAGTGCTTCTGTTCGCCACCTCAGGAGGAAGGGGCGGAACCATCCAAGCTGTGTACGGTAAGGATGGGACACTGTTGACCTCAACTGAGGAGGTAATAGGGCGGTGGAAGGAGCACTATGAGGAACTCCTGAATCAGACTAATACGCCCTCTATGTTAGAGGCAGAGCTGGAGGATGACGGGGGATTGTCGT
Organism: Perca fluviatilis; assembly: GCF_010015445.1. Taxonomy (NCBI): domain Eukaryota; kingdom Metazoa; phylum Chordata; class Actinopteri; order Perciformes; family Percidae; genus Perca; species Perca fluviatilis. The sequence goes on from NC_053116.1 coordinate 42,249,135, forward strand.
CGATTTCCCAGGTGGAAGTCACTGATGTAGTCAAACAACTCCACAGTGGCAAAGCCCCGGGGATTGATGAGATCCGGTCCAGAAATGCTCAAGGCTCTGGGTGTGGAGGGGCTGTCCTGGTTGACACGCCTCTTCAACATTGCGTGGAAGTCTGGAACAGTGCCAAAGGAGTGGCAGACTGGGGTGGTGGTTCCCCTTTAAAAAAGGGGACCAGAGGGTGTGTGCCAATTACAGGGGTATCACACTTCTCAGCCTCCCTGGTAAAGTCTACTCCAAGGTGCTGGAAAGGAGGGTTCGGCCGATAGTCGAACCTCGGGTTGAGGAGGACCAGATCTTCACTCTCGCAAGGATCCTGGAGGGAGCCTGGGAGTATGCCCAACCGGTCTACATGTGCTGCGGGAGTATGGGGTGAGGGGGTCTCTACTCAGGGCCATCCAATCTCTGTACGACCAAAGTGAGAGCTGTGTCCGGGTTCTCGGCAGTAAGTCGGACTCGTTTCAGGTGAGGGTTGGCCTCCGCAAGGGGGCGCGTGTCACCAATCCTGTTTGTAATATTTATGGACAGGATATCGAGGCGTAGTCGGGGTGGGGAGGGGTTGCAGTTCGGTGGGCTGGGGATCTCATCGCTGCTCTTTGCAGATGATGTGGTCCTGATGGCATCATCGGCCTGTGACCTTCAGCACTCACTGGATCGGTTCGCAACCCGAGTGTGAGCGGTTGGGATGAGGATCAGCACCTCTAATCCGGAGGCCATGGTTCTCAGCGGAAACCGATGGAATGCCTTCTCCAGGTAGGGAATGAGTCCTTGCCCCAAGTGAAGGAGTTCAAGTACCTTGGGGTTTTGTTCGCGAGTGAGGGACAATGGAGCGGGAGATTGGTCGGAGAATCGGCAGCGGGTGGGGCCGTATTACATTCCATCTATCGCACCGAGCCAGAAGGCAAAGCTCTCGATCTACCGGTCAGTTTCGTTCCTACCCTCACCTATGGTCATGAAGGCTGGGTCATGACCGAAAGAACGAATCCAGGGTACAAGCGGGCGAAATGGGTTTCCTCAGGAGGGTGGCTGGCGACTCCCTTAGAGATAGGGTGAGAAGCTCAGTCATCCGTGAGGAGCTCGGAGAAGCCGCTGCCTTGCGGCCAAAAGGAGCCAGTTGAGGTGGTTCGGGCATCTGGTAAGGATGCCCCTGGGCGCCTCCCGGGGAGGTGTTCCAGGCACGTCCAGCTGGGAGGAGGCCTCGGGGAAGACCCAGGACTAGGTGGAGGGATTATATCTCCAACCTGGCCTGGGAACGCCTCGGGATCCCCCAGTCGGAGCTGGTTAATGTTGCTCGGGAAGGGAAGTTTGGGGTCCCCTGCTGGAGCTGCTCCCCGACCCGACACCGGATAAGCGGACGAAGATGGATGGATGGATGGATGGGTAATAACAAATACATAGTCATAAAACCAGCAGACAAAGGGGGCCAAATAGTCATACAGGATTAAAACAACTACATTTTAGAAGCCAACAGACAATTAAATAACACCACATATTACAGACCACTCACTCACCCATTACAGTTAGAAACACAAACACTTATCAAGGACATTACAGACAACCTTTATCAAAACAAATACATTAACCTTAAACAGAAGAAATACCTGGATGGTCCGGATGAGCCCAGGCCTCGCTCTTTACCTCCTCCCTAAAATCCACAAACCTCCTGTGACTTGGACGGTCCCCTTTGTTGTTCCCGGTCGGCAGAAGAATAGTAAGTGACTGCGGATTAGAATCATACAATATCACAGAATACATAGACCATTTCATTAACCCACTTTCTAAACTTCACCCTAGCTATATCCAAGATACATATGAATTTGTTAATAAAATAAAAACCTCCAGGTACCCGGTCACACACTCCTTTTTCAATAGATATAGACTCATTATACACTAACATAGAAACACCACTTGGCCTTGCTGCAATAAAACACATTTTTGATAAACACCCAGACCCATCCAGACCTGACAGCCAAATTTTACAGTTACTCCATCTCACACTTACCAGAAATGACTTCACCTTTAACAATAAACACTATCTCCAGCTTTGTGGGTGTGCTATGGGCCGTAAGTATTCCCCATCATACGCAGACATCTACCTGGCCCATTGGGAGGAAACAGCTTTCCACAAACTCACCATCAAACCTCTGCTTTACTTCCGGTACTTGAAGACATCTTCGGCCTTTGGGACAACACCGAACAGACCTTTTTGACTTTTCTGGACATCCTCAACTCGCATCACCCTAAAATAAAACTCAAACATAACCTACAACCCGTTACAGTGGAGTTCCTGGACACACGGCTCTTCTTCCTCACCTCCGACGACCGGACCAAACACTAGCCACCAAAGTTTATTTCAAGGACACCGACCGCCATGCATTTCTCCATAAGACCAGCTATCACCCCAAACACACGTACAGAGGCCTCATTAAGTCCCAGCTGATACGCTTCCACAGAGTCTGCACCTCCCCGGAGCATGTGGAGGAGGCCACTAGTACACTTTTTGGTGCGATTAGGTTGAGGGGTTACTCGGCGCCCCCAGTAGGTTCAAAGGCGGAGGTCATCGGCAAGTTTACAAAGAAAACCAAAACCACCATCCAGGCCCGATTCCGCCCTGTACTCCCCTGGTCATTACATACTCAGAAAATCTTAGGAATTTTTTACCTACTATCAGAGCTAATTCTGCGGGCGGGTTTGGATGTGACGTCCTGAGGAACTGCCGTGATGATCTCCGCCTACAGGAGGAATAAAAATCTAAAAGACATTTTAATTCACGCAAACCTAAACAAGAATAATGACCCTAGGGAAGCGCGCGAGGCTCGGATGTTGGTTTTATGAGTCTCCCCACATTTTTAACCCTTACAGCAGAGTTGGTTTTAACCCGGGGCAGGCCCTGCAGCACACAACCATCAATGGGGTTTATGCAATTAGGTGCAGGGCCTGCCACAAACTGTATGTGGGGAGACAAGAAATGCACTATACTTAAGAATTAAAATGTTTTAAATAAGGGTGATGGCACAACTGTTTTATATGCACATTTTAAACTCCATGGTTCTGAAAATGTTCAAAGCATGGCGCCCTGGAGAGTAACAAGGCCTGGACCACGGCTCAGCGTCGGGCAGCGGAAAGTAAGGGATTCATCTTTTAAAACCATAGACCCTACGGGTCTAAATGAAAAATATTAAAATGGATCCACTTCTCTTTTTAACTGTAAGTTTTACAGGGTATTTTTAGAAATATTTCCTCCCACTGCTCTGGTCTCTCTCCTCTCTCTCCCCAGGTTTTATCTTGGACCTCCTCTGTAGCCATTATACCCGACCTTTTTATATATTTAATTCCTTTATGGCATGTTTTTTCCATTTTTACTATTCTTCCCTTTCGGGGGTTTTAATCTATTCCTACAGAGGAGGTCCTACCCAATACCTTGTTTTTATTTATTTTAATAAATATTTTGAAGATGCCTTGGTTGTCTTTTATAACTTTTCTCTGTCTTACTTACATTTTAAGAATTTTATTGGATTTTTGTCTGTCTCTAATATATAATCTATATTTATTATTATTATTATTATTATTATTATATTATTATTTTTTACGAATTGAATTACTTGCCTCAAGATTTTAGCATAACTATACACATGCCATTGGTTTTATACATTTTTACTAACAGTTTGGTTTTATTTATATGATGTATTTTCAATTCAATTCAATTCAATTTTATTTATAGTATCAAATCATAACCAAAGTTATCTCGAGACACTTTACAGATAGAGTAGGTCTAGACCACACTCTGTAATTTCCAAAACCCCAACAATTACAGTAATTCCATCAAGAGCAAGCAGTGGCTATCGCGACAGTGGCAAGGAAAAACTCCCCTTTTAGGAAGAAACCTCGGCAGACCCAGACTCTTGGTAGGCGGTGCCGCACGGGCGGTTAGGGTGTGATGAACAGTGACGATAATAGTCACATTAGAGGTCACAGTGACGTCGAAGGTTATCGTGGAAGTTCATGTCATAGCAGGGCACATCGTGTCATACTGAGTAGTGCAGTCCCCTATACCGGATCCAGACTACTCTGTGCATAGGAACATCACAGCAGGGCGGTTGCGGGGATGTAACGTGGCGCGGAAGAGCATGGGTGGATGCGGGCGGATGCAGCGGATGCAGCAGGATGCAGCAGGATGCAGCAGGATGCGGCCGGGATTTGTAGAGAATCACAGAGCATAGCTCTGCGAAGAAGAAATATAAGGACTCGGGGAGTAAACTCCCCCGAGCTAGATTAGTAACAAGCAATTCTGGGACAGGATGCATACAGAAGTAACAAGTAGAGAAGAGAGAGCAGCTCAGTGTGTCATAGGAAGGAAACAGCCTCCCTTGCAGTCTAGAATTGTAATAGCATAACTAACTACGAGGAGAAGCAGGTGGGCCGGGTTAGGTGGACGCTGCAACTCCTCACTCCCTAACTATAAGCTTCGTCAAAGAGGAGGGTTTTTGTTTACTCTTGAATGTGGGCGCGGCGGTCTGCCCCTCGAACCCATGATAAAACTCTGAGAATTCAGATAAAAATTATGAATACGGACCTGGAGCTCGGTAGACAACAACAAATATAATTGGCTGTTCTGATTTCCGTGTTGGATGTTGAAGATTAAGAACAAGACTTTCAAAAGAGTTATAATTCAGTTTGGGTTTAGGGTTAATTAACAGGCTTGAATCAAATATGGCTGCAACTCCCTCCTCGGCCGGGAGCCTCTAGGAATTTGAGTATTAATAAATATGACTGGGAGGAGTCGGCTTCATTTAGACTAACATATTCTTCATTTTAAATTATTTATGTTATTTATTGTGTGGCACTTTTTAATTACTTATTTTTTACTTCTTAAAGCACTCTTTAACATAGCACTTATTATTAACCCTGAATGGTATGTATATGGATATTTTTAACCTCAAGAGCAAGTAACGCGACAGTATTTAATTTTTTATTTAAATAACATGGTTTTAAGATTATAATAGTTTATATTTTATATGGGGACACCAGGCTTTTATAATTTTATTTATCACACGACTGTGTTTTTTTATATATATTTATTTAATTTATTTAATTTTTTAATTTTAAATGTTTTTATTTTTTTATAATCTTCTGGGAGAGACAACGGAGTTGTTGTGGAGTTGACCCTTTATTCAAAGTTTTAAATTCCCGCTGTCCTTCCTTTCCAGTGGTTCTTTTAACCTCCTTTAAATATAACTAAAACCCCCTCTCCCCTTAACAGCCCCGTCATTTTTATTTAACCGAACCTGGTTTTTAAAGGAGTTCTTTAAAGTGTTTTTATTCACACCAGTGGTCCCCTTGTGCTCGTGCCCCGCAAGCACCCATTCTGGGTGTTGCGTTTTAACCCAAACTTAACCATAACCTAATTCTAACCCTAAAAACCAAGTCTTAACCCTCAAACAGCCCCTTTAACCTTTTGGGGTCCAACATTCAAGCTGTCGGGACCCTACAAGTATACTGACTCCAGGTTTTTGGACCCCACGATAGTTAAACAACACTAAAAAACACACAACACACACACAAAACACACACACACATACACACAGTATCCAACAGCTTCTGGTCCGAGCGGCTACGTGTTGGCGTAACTTCAGATTGATAATATCTCTACTCGTGTCCCACCCATCCTCTTTGATATAACATGATTAATCAGTATCAGATCTTTGATATGATAACATGATTAATCAGTATCAGATCGTTGATTTGATAACATGATTAATCAGTATCAGATTGTTGATATGATAACATGATTATCATATCAATCTATGATATAACATGATTAATCAGTATCAGATCGTTGATTTGATAACATGATTAATCAGTATCAGATTGTTGATATGATAACATGATTGATCAGTATCAGATCTTTGATATGATAACATGATTAATCAGTATCAGATCGTTGATATGATAACATGATTAATCAGTATCAGATTGTTGATATGATAACATGATTGATCAGTATCAGATCTATGATATGATAACATGATTAATCAGTATCAGATCTTTGATATGATAACATGATTAATCAGTATCAGATTGTTGATATGATAACATGATTAATCAGTATCAGATCGTTGATATGATAACCTGATTCATCAGTGTCAGATTTAGTCAGTATGATTATTCTGATGGTAACTATATTCATGTTCTGAGCCTTCCTTTGTTTGGTTTATTAATTATTTTAACTTATTTCTTTCCTTTCACTGAAAAAGAACAAATTTAGTGAAATTACCAGAAACATGTGTAGTGAGATATCTAGAGAACTACTGTTTACATTAATCTCCTGTGAGGTGTGTGTGTGTGTGTGTGTGTATATCTCGTGTGTGTGTGTGTGTGTGTGTGTGTGTGTGTGTGTGTGTGTATCTGTGTATCTGTTTGTGTGTGTGTGTGTGGTTGTGTGTGTGTGTGTGTGTGTGTGTGTGTATTTTTAGTAAATCCCTCTCTTAGTCAGTTTTTGTGCTGAGGTAATTCTTTCTTGTTCATTGACAACATGTGTATTATATCTGCGCATGTGCAGTATATTCTCTTTCACCTTCGACAGTTTTGTGTTTTTGTTTTTTTTGTCAATAAAAAATAGGACGGGCCAAGGCAAACGCGTCTACTCTACCTCTGATTGGCTACTACTCGTTGCCTTCTTTAATTGGATTGGTTACACTGTAATAAATTTCATGTTAGTTTAACTTGGAAATGCAAGTTCCCCTGCTGCCTTGAAAATCGAAGTTCACTCAACTTGAAGACTGCCTTTGTTTCAACATAGAAATTAAAGTTAATGAGGTTGATGTAACTACAGTGTTCTAGTTTTGTTAAAGTTGTTCTTTTAGTTGATTTAACTTTGTATTACTTGGTTTAACTTCATACTTTAAGTTAAAACAAATCATTTATTTTCTTTAATAATGCAAGAAACCTTCCTTGCCTAGTATAACAGACATACCTTTCTGCTTTATTTCAACTCACACTTTCAAGTTAAAACAACATAACCACATTTATAGCGGAGAGATACCGGTGGTTGGGTGGGGCCACCCCAGGGACCCGGCAAAATAGGGGCCTCTCTGCTGATCTTGTGTCACTTGACATAAAATGGCGCTAGTGAAGTGACACGCGCAGATTAATGACTGAAGAAAGCCTATTACTGCTCAACGTCTAACACTGTAATACTCCTGCTCTTCTTACCAAACGTAACAGTCACTTAACTCATGGTTACAAATGTAAACCAGCACAATAATGACAATTACCAGGCAACAAAACACTACGTTCTAAACACACGTTTAATAAACGGAATTCATAAAGTTACATTTGTATTTCGAACAAACTGCAAACTTTTCAGCAAATTTTAACAAAACCCTATTTACCGCCTTGCATCATGGGAATTGGCCAGCCAATGAACCAGTTGCAGTCCTGACTGCAATTGGTTGATAACTTAACTTGCATACCTTAGTTCAATCAACACATACATTTTTAAATAGTCAACCCAACGTATAAATGCTAGTTTATCTTTCAAAACTCATAAAGTTGAGTTCAAAATCGACAACTTGTATAAGCTCGTTCAGTTAAAAATAAGAAATAAGTGGACATAACTAAATGGGTCTGTAATATTTTACAGTGTAGAGTTACATTAAGAATACCAGGCTTAGCCAATCAGAGGCAGAGAAAGGCAGAGTAGGGCGAGACCATAGGCGGAGTTTGACATTCGGCCGCGGGGCAAAAAATGTGTGTTGCCTGTACTGAGCAGACAGATTTGGGCGTTAACGAGCTAACTTAAGGCTCAACCCATGAATTCTGTACTACAAAGGTGGATCAGTTGTTATCGGGTTCAATCGCCGTGGTTACTTATGCTGAACACCTAACCTGGTCGGAGCAGGTTATGTTGGAGATCAGAGATCAACCGTTGTTAAAAGCACCGCCTACTGACCAATCAATACTCGATTGATAAAGGCGTCACCGTAAGAAGACTGCAGGCGGAGCTCGGTCGCAGGAGAGAGAGAGAGAGATGGGGAGAGAGAGGTGCGCTCATAAAAGTTAAAACATTTAGAGACCCGTCAATCCCTGATGGCATTCACTGATGGCTATATTTATTAAAGATATAGATCTTAAGAGGAGGTAATTACATATAGGCTATTTGTCGGCTTCTTCAGCCATGTGTCGCCAATGCGCACTCGGTTTGAATTATGTTTTGATATTTTTTATTTACTCTAACGATGCACACCACTGCCGGGGTTTCAACTGAAATAAAAGGCTACAGCAGCGACAGTTTATGGAAAGCACAAGTGTAATTATGGTCAGATCTTGTGCCTGACTGATGGGGAAGTGATATCGATAAGCAAGATTTACGCATTTACATTTTGCCAGCTTTCCTTCCTGTTTTAGGAAGCAGTGACTGTATTGCATGTTCCCTGTAAAAGCTGTGTTCTTCATATTTATGTAGAATTATAATTTGCTGTTCTTATGTAAAATATGCAGCTCTGGTAGATGTTTGCGATTGGCCATGGTGCAAACACCGCCTCTTTTATGTGAACGCAGCGCCACTGGATCGGGAAACCCTGAGTTGACTGAACTAGTTGATAACCAGCGTCGCGACACAGTTTATGCGGGACCGCGGTTGTTAGGTTAGGTGAAGCTGGGTAACTGAAAGAGATCCAGGGCTGGTTGATCTTGCTTTGTAGTACAGGCCTACCAATTGGGGAACACAGCAGGAGCACATATGGACAAACCAAACATGTTAAATAAACACATATGTTTATTTTTAACCCAAAGAAGAAGAAAAAACAGTACAACAATACAATCATATTCTATTTGTAAACAGGTAGAAGCCACTTGACTTGGCCATCTTCGGACATAATTAGGATCATCAAGGCAATGAAATTTGGACCACTTTTGCACTGTTAAAATATTATCTTCAACCAAAACGAAAAGATTTTAAAGTTTTTTTCTTTCCTTTTTCTAAACACATTTGTGGCAATGAGAGCGATTAAAAAACAAGTAATATTTCGCATTTTGTTGTAATTCATGAAACATTTAAAACATTTTGTGAGACACGGGAAAAAAGAGGCCATGTGAGAGGCTACAGTATGCATAGATACAGAATTGCCCTCTCTTGGTTTATAAGTCTGAGAAGATGGAACATGTTCAACTGACAGTCACACACTCACACAACACTCCCCACTTTTGATTTTTATATCAGTGGGACCCCCGTCTCTCAAAAACAGCATATTGAAAGCAGTGTGTTGAGTTTCTCCAGCTTAAAGCAGTTATTTAGCAGAGAAATAAAACTTACAGACCTAGACATTGTCCAGACTAGTGCAACAGTAATTTTCTTTTTTGCGTCCTGCATATGCGTCGATAATGCTCTCAGGTGAAAGCTTGGCGTAATGTCGCTTTCGATGTGAAGGATCGCAAGAGAAGAAAACCTGGCCGTCAACCGCAGGCAGTTCCTTCCTCCTCATCGCAGAGAAGCTTCTCTCAGGGGTAGATGACCCAATCGGCAGAGTGAGAGCTAACTGTAAAACTTTATAGAAATGTGGGTAGGTTGTTTTTTTTACAGCTCTTTTAAGATGATCCATTGAAATTGGTGCGTTAGCAGAGACTTTGACAAGCTTCATCTCGGCTGCAACAAGACGGGGGTTAACTTTAAGTGCCTGGGTGTATTTTTGTAATAGTGGATCAATTCCATTTTCGTGCGCGTGCAAAACTGCGCGCTGCACGCATCGCCAGCTCCATGGACTCTCCGAGAAGAACCTCCTTTCCAGCTCATTGATGAGAGTGTCCAGCGACGGGAAATATAGTTTCTGCTGATAGTCAGGACTCTCTGCTGTTTCTTCGTGGGTTGTTTCTCTTTGCCCTAAAGTACTGGTAATCAAGAACCCATCAAGGGAGGTGGGCGGATTTGAAACACGTTTAATTTTGTGTCGGCGGGGCCTGCGGAGCATACCTGTCAAGTATCCCGTTTGGCCGGAAAGTCCCGTATTTTACCCTTCTTTCCCGCCGTCACTGCGTATTAGTATTTTCCCGTAATTCACTCCCGTATTTTAACCTGCGTTATTAAAAATAATAATACCCGGGTCCGAGAGGAGTAAAAAAAAAAACATTCCCAAGCTGAGCTCTGTCACTAGCCTCGCGATAACTGCCACCTGCAGTAGCCTACTACAGGTACTGTAGGTGGCTGTTGTCACGCAGGTTAGTGTGTGAGGTCAGATGATGAGTGACAACACGAGGGGAAAAAAAGAAGAAAGAAAACAGAGACGGATGATGGACGCTCCGACAGAGACGGTGCGCTGCCAAAACTTCTGAAGGCTTTACTATGCATTCCCCATAGCAATGCAAGTTGAGAAAGGGTGTTTAGCATGGTACGGAAGATTGTTCCAGAGAATAGGATGACGTTAGACAACAGAACTGTCTGCGCTCTACTCTCATGTAACATGAACCACTCTGGCCCCGCCCACTAATACACTCCTTCTAAAACAGTCTTAAAGAATGCAAAGTCTGCAACACATTTGTACAATAACTCACTAAAGAAAAGTTATGTGAAATGAAAAAACTGTAAAAGAAAAGCAATATGAAATGAAAAGAATATGTGGAATGAAAATAAAATGTAAATGTAAAGACAAGCAATGTTATAAATTGTAAATGTTTTCGGCATTCTGCATCAAGTGGTGATTTTAGCTTTCTTGTACACCTGTCTTAAAATGTAAGGGATACTGGAGCTTGGTCGGGGTGGTGGGACTGCTCGAGGTGGGCACCGGAAAATTTCCCTTATTTTCAAATCCAAAACTTGACAGGTATGCTGCGGAGACGTGAATCTGACGGTCAGTGTTTTCTTCGGGACGCGGCAATGTTGTTGTCCAGGCAGAACTGTTTGACTGACTTCCACACATCGCTCCAGTCTTCCTGCCTTTTAGACACGCAAGTGTGCTTTCAGGCTGTCAGTAAGGGCCGCCGCCCGGACAGTGTGCAGTTGGATGACTGTAGGGCCTGGCGCGTAACGTGGATCACACGCAGTAGCTCCTCAAACATAACGAGGCTTGTAATGAATGACATTCTCGACATGAAGTCATGGATACCACTGGCTTGGCGCTGACCACTTCTCTCCCTCTTCACTAATTTCTCTCAAACACTCCGAATCGCAGAGTAGTGACTTTTCACTGATTTCACACATCTCCACTTGCATGCCCATCTTGTGTCACTGGGCGCTGAACGACTTCAGTTACTTTCACGTTCAAGGATTTTTGGAGTTCAATAAATCTCTGGTGGTTTGACGGTTCGAAAACAGTGAATACATATTGTCAATAATGCTCAGGAATGATTTCACACATCGGTTCACGGAACAGCACTCCACAAGCACTAAATTTAATTTGGACGCCAAGCAGTGTATGTAGGCTGCGTAGGGGTGAGTCTCTTTGATGCGCTGCTGCACACAGATACATGACCTGCCATCACAGACGTAACCGTCGTAACTCTGTGCCACAATTGGGATGTTTTTAAGACCACACATATCAAGCCCTTTGTAGATGGCCTCCACAATCCCAGCCGCGTAACGAGATGCTGAACAGTCCATAAAACACAAAAATCGCTCCTTGATTTCCAATTCCTCGGCATATCGTACATGCACACTGACAGCTGCTCAGTTTTGGAGGACCTAGCCCGTCCGCAATTATGGAGAAAAATCCAGTTTCCTGCACCTTTTCAGCAACGTTGTTGTAAAGCATCTGCGCAGATGTCAATTATTTCATTTTGAACATCTGGGCTTGTGGCATTAAAATAATTGGATTTCATGTTTTCCAAAATCAGCATCATATTTCGATAAAAACTGCAAACCTCGAGGAAATTGCCGCGCGATTCTGACTCTTCTCCCTCCTTGTGTCCACGAAAGGGCAATCCAAGTTTAGACAGTAGCCTCACAACATCAACTACTTTGCATAGATAACCTCTGTTCTTTTCTGCTGTAGTTTTATGGCTTTCAGAAAGTTTAACTGCAATAGATCCATTTGATGAGCTGGCTGCTTGGAAGTTATTCCACTTCCACACAGAAAAGACAATCAGAAAAACAGTCTTAACTGCCAGCAAGTTACTTGGGGTAACCCTCCGAGCATTGAACACATTTACAAAGACAGACTGGTGAGAAAGGCTAATAGCATTGTATGTGACACACACACCCCTGGCATCACATTTTAAACTACTGCCATCGATGCGTCGTTTTTGCTTACCCCTTCTGATCAAGAACAGATACAAATTTTCTTTGTTACCACAAGCCATAAAAGCCATAAATCAGTCAGAATAAGCTAGTCGTCCAGCTGGTCTGACCATACCTAAGGGTGTATAGTGTATTGTAGTGTGTGATGTATATTCTTTATTTTTGTTTGTCGTTGTCTGATATAATTATTATTTGTCTGTATTATGTCTGATGTATTGTTATAAAGTGCCTTGCGATTGTGTCGCAAACCCAACTGCCCCTCGGGGACAATAAAGTTATCTATCCATCTTAATCATACAGTTTAGATGGGCCTGGCTTTTTCCATGTTTCTCTAGTTTACTGCTCAATTTTTCCAGTCACTCATGTCCCCCTTTTAAATGTTTCCTCAACGCAGCTTTCAGTCTGGAAATGGCGACAAGCAAAACAGTAGACTGAATCCCTAACGGAATACTCAAGCCAAGGGTAATTCTTGTAGAAGTAAGTGGAAAACGATCGTTTTGTACTTCCAAAACATTTTGAGGGGAAATGGGGCAGAGCAGGTTGTTTAGGACAGCCGTGTTTTTCTCCAAGATCATCTGCGTTGGTGTTACCTAGTGCGGCTAGTGCATCTGTGTGGTAAGCGTCAGGACTGCTAGCGGTTGCTGCTGATCCAGAGCTGCTCGGTGTTCTCTCAAGTTCACAGCGGTGTCCGTTTGCCGATCCGAACTCTATCGTCATCACCGGTTAGGCCTACTGTTGTTTGTGTTGTATCCTCCTTGTTTGATCCAGATGGCGGACTATTTGTATCGTTTGGAGCTCGACGTTTTAAAAATCTTCTTATGTCCATATTTTCATGTAAGGAGTCCCGACCAGATAACTAGATACAACGCTATTACATGCTAGCTGAGAATCGCTGGACTTACGTCAGCCTGTCACTTGTACTCGTAGCCCGCCTGAAATAATATTTTTTACTACTAAGGCAGTATATGAAATCCAGTGGCGGTTTCTCTAGGAGGCCAAAGGAAGCCTGGCATCCCCATGAAAATATAAAACATAATTTAAAATATAAAATCAATTTTATTTTTAAATAAAATAAAAAATTAATTTTACGATAAATGTTATAATTTAAAATATATTTGAATATTTTAAATTATAACATTAACTTTACTTTGTCGGCATGTGATTGGTGAGAAGCCACCTGGCTTCTCACCAATCATATCCTCACATAAAAAGGACGAGTCATGCTGCTAACCACCAACTCATGTTTTAAATAGTTAAAGAAAAGATTCAAACTCTTCTTGTTAGTTCATAATTTTCACAACTTTATTAAATTCATAAGAACAAAACAATTTGTATTCAAATTCACTCTTAAAAACATAATTTATTCCTATATTCCAAAAATATATGAAGTTTATGACCAAATGTGACAAATAAAAATCCTCAAATCTTGATACTGAAGACGGCTGGAAGCTATAAATATTTAGTATTTTAGTTTAAAAGATGTTACAGTCTCATGACTAACTTTAGGTAAATGTTTAGCATACATTTAATTACTTTATAATATTACTCTCACATGAAGAAAGAGATTTAGTCTGATGAATTTTAAACATTCAACATTCATTAAATATAATTTATATTTTAATCAAATTAAATAATGTTAATGTTAAAACATCTCCACCACAACCTGAAAAACATAAATATCAGAAATCAGTAAAACATGTTGGTAAAACAGTCTAAAGCCCAAATATATTAAGTTTATGATCAAATATAACAAAGAAAAGCATCAAATCTTCCTGTTTGAGAAGCTGTGAATATATTTTGTGTTTCTGTCTGGAAGATGTTACAGTCACATCAAGTTTTAGGGAAATGTTTAAAGTTTGCATCTCTAATAACCAGAGCCACACAGGAATCTGCAGACAGAATATTACCCAGATTTTAAACAAATTAAAATAAAACATTCCCCTTTCAACCTCGCCTAATAAACAATCGGTTCAATTCTGCAGATTTTCATTCTGGATCACGGCTGAAAACTGTAAAAACATCTTCAGATTGAGTTTGTTTTATAAGGTGACAGCACAACACTAATATATTCACATGATTATCTTCTATATCACTCATTTAGAGATATTCTGACTCATCACAGCCAGACGCCTTGTTAAGGCCTTTCCACCGCGGGGAGCTATGGGTCTCGCCTCGTAATTAATATTCAATGAGAGGAAGGCAGGTGGGGGCAGTTTGATAGGTGACACAACAAGGCGGGCCGCGGAAACTGCGTGAAATTGGGTGCGCGCTCACACGCTGCGTAAGGAATCTTTTCCAAATGAGGCCCTAAGGCCTGTCCAATCTGACTCTAATTTATTAATTCCTGCTTCTTTCATTGGTCTTAAGTTTCCCAGAACACAAGGATCAATCTGAGACGAGAAGTTCAGTTAAGCAAAGATTACTGAGTCCTATCTTATCTTATACTTATCCTATCCTCACAGAGGGTGTCTTCTAAACTTGTTATCTAACGTTATTACTCACACACACGCCAAGGTCGGGGCCTTCATGTGGTGTAACTTCCTCTTCTGTTTATTTGTTTCCTAAAATATAAAAGTGTTTTCTAAACAGTTATCAGAACATCGGCACAAGACGTCCGTAATCATGACTATGCTAATGTAGCTAACTATGCTAATGTAGCTAACTATGCTAATGTAGCTAAATTTAGCTATCAGCAATAACTGTCAGTGGTTAGGAAAGACTAGTATTACCACTATCTGTTATAAATCTGCCTGTGATTAGGGAGATATGAAACTACAGTATGATCTCATCCAGTTGTACAGCAGGGATACAGTATCTCCATGGTGACACTCATTGATCACCTGGTGTTAACTGGCGGAGCGTTGTCCATCACATGACGCGACTACGCAGGCCAAGGGTCGCTCCCGTGTGAAAAACCCTTTACTCTCAAACAAAGAAAGATATTTTATCTCATTAAAATAGATTTTAAAGAAGAAACAGTTAATCAGTAAAACATGTCGGTTATATTTCCCCAAAGCTGATAAATCGGATAAATACTAAAGTCTTGTTTTATTCTAACAACAGTCTGAAGCTCAAATATATTAAGTTTATCACCAAATATGACAAAGAAAAGCATAACATCTTCATGTTTGAGAAGCTAGAAGCTGTGAATATATTTAGTATTTCTGCTTGCAAAGAACCAGACTTTTCTCTGATGAAAACAGACGCAGCAACTCAACATTACAGCTCCTCCCTCTTCCTCCTCCTCTTGTTGGTCTTCTTGTCTTCCTTGTGGAAGACTTTTCCATCGGCCTGCTTCCTCCAGCTCAGTTTGATGTTGTCGTCCCCGGCCCTGGGCCCTCAGCTTCTGTTTCAGCTGAGACACAAATAGGGGAAAGGGGGCTAAATTAAAACCAGGGCCGTCCTTCAGAAAGTTTTCAACATTCTGCATCAATTTATTGTGCAAATGTCTTTATGTATGTTAAGGAAATTGTTATTCTATTATTATTGTTCTCCTGTATTGTTCAAAACATTCTGCATATTCAAAACATCACACATGTTTGGGGATGTTTTTAGGAATCATGTCGCTCTTGTTAACCTTGTTAAAGCCATGAGCTCCAAAGTTTAAAAGACATGACGTCAAAATCACCAGAGACACGTTGTGTTCTTTAACTCCCCGATGGTGCAAAGTAGACACACATCTGGTTTTCCGTACATGTTTTGGGGAGTGGGATGTCTTTCATATTTATTTAGGGGGGACAAATGTATGTCTTCTAAATATATGGGGGGGGACACACCCCCTGCATCCCCCCTGATATCTACACCTATGATCCAAACTCCTCCACATCATCACTCACAGAGAGACACATCACATCCTGCACTGGTAGTTAGACTGGACTCATATATACTTTCTTCTCTTGTTCATAATACTTTCCAGATTGCTGGATTGTATTTGTACATTTTTCTGGTGTCAGATAGAAGCTGTGTTGATTCATAATTAGTCCTAATTCTCCCTCAGAGTGCCACTACTAGACTCTCTACTTATGCACAAAGCTCATGTCATGTATCTGACCAAAGTGATGTATGTATAATATATATAGCTTTTAAATGTTCTTATTTAGCTGTATTTTTAGTATTTCTTTATCTGATTCCTCCTCACACGGTTTCTTTAATGCTGGAAGGTGAATAAAGTTTTATCTTCTTTTAATTTGCTTTTAAGAGTCATTTGGTTGTTCTGTTTTAGTATAAAAGTATAAAACCTGATTTACCTGCTTCAACATGGCCTCCATCACAGCAGGGTCATTCAGATCCACATTGTTCTTGTTCTCAAACTTCACTTTCAGCACTTTCTTTGAAACAGGAACCGCTTTGTAAAAATCAAACAAAGATTAAAACATTTCTGTGTGGATAATAATCATCATCCTGTTCATTCCTCATCATCAGTTTAAACAATAGATTCAACACTAACTGATCATCTGCAGCTGATCACCACTGCATGCTAACTTTACTAACTATTCCATGGAAATGATCCACATCATCATGTTCACATTTACTCTCCACAACCTGATGTTTAGTGTTTAGAGTCCCGGGGTTAGCACTAGGGAGGTAACGATGGTTAAATATGGATATAAATGTGTAAAGACAACAACTGGTTGAGATAAGAAATGAATGTTGATGCAGTTTTTAAACGTCCTAGAGTATAATCTACTTTAGATTGACCTTGTTTGACTTCAGATGTCACTACGTCTTCTTAGTTGATTTATTTGAAGAGATTTGTTTCTATTAATTTAGTTATTTAGATGTGGGATTTGTTTTAAACATCTAACTTTGTTCTTTAACATAAAATACAGTTTCAGACTCACTTTTGATAACAGTACACATCTGTTGTTTTGCAGTTTACAGAAATAAAGGAAGATTTTCACTCATTCGGTTAAAAACATCTTGAGAAAACCGTATCATCAACTTAAAATCCTGAATCCAATCGTGAGTTGAGTATATCGTTTCATCCCTATTGTCCTGAATCTAAATATAAAATCCCGGGGACAGCACTCACCTGGACCGTAGCAAATGAACGCTCTCTCCATGTCACAGGACCAGTCCTCCCAGGCTCCTGATTGGCTGAAGTCTGCAGCCACACAAGCCTCGTTCCCGTTCTTGTCATCAGGTTGCCCGGTCTTCCAGAAGCTGAATGAGGAGGTTCGTCCATCTGACCACTTCCAGGAGTCTCTGAAAAGGCCGATCCAGACCCAGGGACGGTTTCCTCCAGCAGCCAGTACCATCCGGTTCTCTGTCATGTTCCTCACACTGGCCAGGTCTGTGTGGTTAGCTCTGCAGTAGCTCTGGGCTTCAGTCCAGTTCATAGGGGTGATGATGGAGAGAAAAGTCACATCTGATCCTGAAAATGAAGCACAGAGAATTGTAGAGGCAGCATAACATACAACCTCCCATCCATCCACACCTGTGATTCATGTCTTTATAATATCTACAATAAATCCACTGAGATATAAAGAACCACATCAATAAACTAACTAACAAATAACTTTATTTACCAACAGTCTCTCCACATTAATAAGAAATGTCCTTAACTTCAGAACCCTAAAGGATCGTCCACAATCCCAAATGGCACCTCTGTTTCATATGTAGATAATTTAATAACCGTAAAACGTAGCATCTTACCGATTATTCCTGCTAAAAGCTAAGGAGTTAGCCATCACGGGGTTGTCTTTGGTGTCTTTACAGAAGGGTTTCTATCCAGCCTGGAACTTGTGCCTTTTTTCGGAGTTGTGGAGCAATAAATCCAAACTCTTACATCCAAGATTTATCCACTTGATGTCCATAATTTATCATGTTTTCGGTCATTTCTACCACTAGCTCCGTGCTACCGTCTAGTATAAATCTCCCATGATGCTTTGCGAGAGTGTGTTGACATTTTTCAACCAATGGGAAGGCAGGTCCGTCACACAAAGACTATATAGTGGAAAAGATAAATCACTCCAGGGAATCCGAGCGAGAACAAAGAGTAAAGTGAAAAAGAGAGATAACTCCGGTCTATGACCGTTCTACAGAGAAGAATGACGTCACTGTTTAGATATTTGGGATACATTTGGGCCTTTTTTGAAGAAATGTAAATAGTTTGTCCTTTTATATGAGTTATAATGTTCATTAGGTTTATTTTTACACTGGATGACTCCAAATATGTAGGAGAACTGTTTTAGACAACACAGATGCTTGTGTACCCTTGCTGTGTGTGTGATATCAATAAATATGACATTATTATTTTGATTATTGGCATAGGTGAATGTCATGAGGGCAAAAGGGTCTGGACTTTTTTGAAAACAAATTTTTGTCAACTGTATAAGTTATAATGTTTATTTCTTCACAGTTTGACATCCAAAAACATATAAGAAGTGTTTTAGACAGGAGATTGGCTTGGCTTTTTATTGCTCTGTGTGATATCAATACATAGGAATGGCCCGAATAATGAAAACAAAGAGGCAAAGAGAAGCAGAGAAGAGAAACTTCACTAGTTAATATTCTCACCTCTGACATTCACGCAGACTGGATGCATGTCGTGTTGTCACAAATGTTGTCGTACCAGAGTCCATTATAAGGATGCATCACTGCGACTTTTCCGCTGTATCCAATGATTGGTCGTCCAGGGTACCATCGTCTGAACTCCGTCTCCCCGGGTTTGTAGAAACTTGGGTCTGACAGAGACCACCTCCAGCTGCCACGGGACAGTCCTATCCAGGCTCTCTGATTGTGATATAAAGAATTAGACTCTGCTCTAGCTTTTTGTTGAAGACCAGATGTTTACCTAATCTTTCCATCTCCAGTCTTGATACTATCAGTCTGATCCTCTACGACTCCTTCATTCTGTTACCCTCCTTTAATAACTCATTACCAGAGATAGTTTCTGATCACTCAAACTGATTTTCAGTTAGCTTCTCGAGAACATAGATCTCTGTTGTTGTAAATACTGTTTTGGGATGTTTTAGTTTTGTTTTACTGCATTAGTTGTATCTATGTTTCAATGTCTTGTTAGTCTTTCTAACACATAATCTTCTTTTGTTTCATCCTCTGCTGCAGCTCAACAGGGAAACACTGTCTGCTGAAGATTAAACTCAAACACTTTAGACTTCTACTACATTTCAAAGATAAATATTCTACTTTTTACTGCTCTACATTTAGTTATTAGTTCCTATGGAGGGTTTCAAACCTCCTGTCAGAAAGACTTTGAGATGAAAGAGAGAAAAGTGAACTCACGTAGCTGTTGTTGGAGTAGACCATGTTGTCTAAATCTGCCGTGTTGGTCAGGATCTTCATAACCTCCAGTGTTGCTACAGTACCAGGTCTGTGTGTTTCTCTCTGCAGTATCTTTGGGCTTCAGTAAAGTTCTTCCTGTCATAAACAAAATAGTACCGACGTCCAGCAGCTGATGAGACAGCACTCCAGCCCTGTAGGGACACACACACATTGAGCAGATTTAATATTTTAACTATATTAATACACCATTTTATATTTCAGTTACACCAACAGCACCTGCTTTCAGATTATCTAAATTATATCAAATGTTGATCCAACGACAAACTTCCTTCAATTAAATGGAAACCAAACTGAAGTAATGATGTTCCTCTAAACTTCATATTTCTATACCTGACTTTGGTTGATCATGTCAGCTGTTCTATATTACATGTTATATTATTATCTCTGTAATGTTTATCTGTATTGAGGTAGATCTTAAACCATCTGACTCAACTGGCCTTGGCCACAGTGTATAAATGTGTGTGAATGGTTGCTGTACTATGTAGAAGCGTGTTGAGTAGTCGGTATACTGTGGCCGGGAAGTGCAATGCAACATTACAAAGAATGAAACACTTTTACAAAGCTCGAGACAAATTTACATTTTGGAAAACAAATTTACATTTTGGAAAACAAATTTACATTTTGGAAAACAAATTTACATTTTGGAAAAACAAAATAACATTTTAGAAAACAAATTTACATTTTGGAAAACAAAATAACATTTTAGAAAACAAATTTACATTTTGGAAAACAAAATAACATTTTAGAAAACAAATTTACGTTTTAGAAAACAAATTTACATTTTGGAAAACAAAATAACATTTTAGAAAACAAATTTACGTTTTAGAAAACAAATTTACATTTTGGAAAAAAAAATAACATTTTCGAAAACAAATTTACGTTTTAGAAAACAAATTTACATTTTGGAAAACAAAATAACATTTTAGAAAACAAATTTACATTTTCGAAAACAAATTTACATTTTAGAAAACAAATTAACAAGATGCAAAACACTTTTACCAGTCCGGAAACAAATTTACAAATGACAGATTCTTCACGGAAAGGGAATGTACCACATACCGGAAGTGATGAGGTGTTGTTGAGCGGCGCGCCATTATGTGTGTTGTTGTGAGTGAGTATATGGCGTGAATGAAGTTTATGGTGACTTTACGTGTGGTCGGTGTTTGGAGTTTTTATATGACGCGGACCTGACGGAAACATTGGAAAAACAGGGAACGTATCGAACCCGCGGGCGGGATCGAAGCTACGGCAGGGGGCAGCTGAGTCCGTCTGCAGCTGCAGGACCTGGAGCTCACTGCCCATTCCTGGGAGCCAAAACCGACACCACGCAGCTGGAGACCCAGGCCGTAGGTTGGGGGGCGCGCTGGATCCAGGACTGAACGGAGCGGACTGTCACAGCCTGCTGAAGTTTAAATCACAGGTTTCCTAAAGGGAGTCTGGCGGGACTCGGACTGTGGACGACGAAACACGACTTAAAGTCTCGTTAAATAAATAAATACATGCAGAAATAAATGAATCATTAGTGGGGGAGTGCGTGGACATTTCAGTTGTTTAAACTTCACTTTGAAGCAGAACCTCTTAGTTCAGAAGGGTGAAGTTTCCGTTTGTACTCATATCTGTGAACTGATTATAATAAATATTCTTTGTATTAACACATTAATTAGTCTCTTTGTCTCTTTGTTTAAAAAAACTAGAACATCGCATGAGATTTTGGCGATTTATAGTGATTTTATTTCCGTTAGACCTTTGCCTACATTGACGCGTGATGCATTAAGGACGGCCCATAGACAGTATATAAGGCAGTGCCTCCCTGTTCCAAGATGGCGCTCTATTGACGCATTCGATCCATAACTGCCGTAGTCAAGGCGACATGTATACAAAACCTCATCACTTCCCGTATGTGGTACATTCGCTTCCGTGAAGAATCTGTCATTTGTAAATTTGTTTCGGGACTGGTAAAAGTGTTTTGCATCTTGTTAATTTGTTTTCGAAAATGTAAATTTGTTTTCTAAAATGTTATTTTGTTTTCTAAAATGTTATTTTGTTTTCCAAAATGTAAATTTGTTTTCGAAAATGTTATTTTGTTTTCCAAAATGTAAATTTGTTTTCTAAAATGTTATTTTGTTTTCCAAAATGTAAATTTGTTTTCCAAAATGTTATTTTGTTTTCCAAAATGTAAATTTGTTTTCCAAAATGTAAAAGTGTTTCATTCTTTGTAATGTTGCACTGACGCCCGCCCCCGCGGTTAAGACTAAAAAAGCGCTATATAGAAACAGTCCATTTACTTTGGCTCAACTTCTGTTGTTTTAACCCTTGTACCTCACTAGAGACATATTTGTCCTTTTCATTGTTATTTATTTAATAATGTTGTCTGTGTTAATGCTGATAACATGATTTCTGGTCAGGATGAGAGTTTTACTTGAAGTTCAAGCTCAGATTCTATAAAAAGTCAAAAATAAACAGTTTAATCAAAATACTGACAGGGACACTTAGAGGACCAATATGTCCCATTGAAACCCATTATAACACAGGGACACTTAAGAGGACCAATATGTCCCATTGAAACCCATTATAACACAAGGACACTTAGAGGACCAATATGTCCCATTGAAACCCATTATAACACAGGGACACTTAGAGGACCAATATGTCCCATTGAAACCCATTATAACACAAGGACACTTAGAGGACCAATATGTCCCATTGAAACCCATTATAACACAGGGACACTTAGAGGGACCAATATGTCCCATTGAAACCCATTATAACACAGGGACACGTAGAGGACCAATATGTCCCATTGAAACCCATTATAACACAGGGACACTTAGAGGACCAATATGTCCCATTGAAACCCATTATAACACAGGGACACTTAGAGGACCAGTATGTCCCATTGAAACCCATTATAACACAGGGACACTTAGAGGACCAGTATGTCCCATTGAAACCCATTATAACACAAGGGACACTTAGAGGGACGAGTATGTCCCATTGAAACCCATTATAACACAGTTATCCCACTTTTTTGTTTCTTTATGTGTGTGTGTGTGTCTGCCTGTGTGTGTGTGTGTGTGTGTTTATATATGTGTTTGTGTGTGTGTGTCTGTATGTGTGTGTGTGTCTGCCTGTGTGTGTGTATGTGTGTGTTTGTGTGTGTGTCTGCCTCCCTATGTGTGTTTGTGTGTGTGTGCGTTTGTCTGTGTGTGTCTGTATGTTTTGTGTGTGTATGTGTGTGTGTGTATCTGTGTGTATGTGTGTGTGTGTCTGTGTGTGTGTGTGTGTTTATGTGTGTGTGTGTGTGTGTGTGTGCGGTCTGTGTGTGTCTCAGTGTGTGTGTGTGTGTGTCTGTCTGTATGTGTGTGTGTGTGTGTATGTGTGCGTGTGTCTGTGTGTTGGTGTGTGTGTGTGTGTGTGTGTATCTGAGTGTCAGCCTTTGTGTGTGTGTGTGTCTGTGTGTTAGTGTTAGTGTTGTGTGTGCATGTGTGTCTGTGTGTGTGTGTGTCTGCCTGTAAAAAGAAATTTAAATTTAATTTTGGGGCCTGGAATGTGCGCACTCTGATGGACAGCACCTCCAGTGACAGACCTGAGAGACGAACCGCCATCATTGCCAGAGAACTGCAGAGATGCCGGATTGATATAGCTGCTCTCTCGAAACCCGAAGGGGCAGGTGAAAGGCAGCTGAAGGAGGAGAAAGGTGGCTACACTTTCTTCTGGAAAGGAAAGCCAGCCGATGAGGCTAGAAACCATGGAGTTGGACTTGCCATCAAAAACCAGCTTGTCAACCACCTCTCCGAACTTCCTGTGGGGATCAGTGACGCCTCATGACTCTCCGTCTGGTGTTGACCAACAACCAGACAGCGACAGTAATGAGCGCCTATGCCCCTACCCTAGACTCCGACGTTGAGGAAAAAGAAGCCTTCTATGCCTGGAAGAAACCCTGTCAAATATCCCCAGGGGGGACAAGATCATTCTCCTTGGAGACTTCAATGCTAGGGTAAGCCGGGAACAACACCTCTGGAAGAGCACTATTGGCAAGGAGGGCATTGGTAACATCAACTCCAATGGAGTGCTGCTTCTGAGTAAGGGCTCAGCACAACCTCGTCATCACCAACACTCTCTATCGACAGAAAAAACAAATTCAAGGTATCTTGAGAGGCACCCTCGCTCCAAGCAATGGCACCTCATTGACTATGTCATTGTAAGAGCAAGGGACCGCTGTGATGTGAACATCACAAGGGCCATGATAGACTCTGATAACTGCTGGACAGACCACCGCCTCATCCGATCCACAATGGCCATCAAACTTAAAAAGAGGAGGAGGATTCAGAAGAAGCAGACCTGGCGAAGACTGAACCTAGACAGCCTGAATGAAACTGCCACCCAGCAGCTACTTCAGGACTCTCTTGAGGAATGTCTTCAGCAAGAATATCCTGATGACATCGAAGAGCACTGGGGCCTTCTCAAATCCACCATCCATTACTCATGTGAATCCACCCTTGGGTATCAGTCCAGGAAACATCAGGACTGGTTTGATGAAAATGACACTGAGATAGAACAACTTATCTCTAGAAAAACCAAAAGCCTTCCGAGTGTGGCGAAAATGTTATAACATGTGAGGCCAAAAGGGCAGCACACTCCAGAGCCAAGGCTGATGTTCAGAGATTGATGAGGGAGCTCAAGAACAACTGGTGGACAGACTCAGACTGGCAGATTCAGGTGACACCAGAGGTTTTTCACTGCCACTAAGGCTGTCTATGGCCCTAGCCATCGCGGCTTAAATCCCCTGCGCTCAAAAGATGGACAGACTCTTTTAAAGACAATGACTCCATCAACGCAGTTGGAAGGAGCACTTTCAGGAACTTTTAAACCGTGACAGCTCAGCCGAACCAGACATCGCGCGACCATATCCCGCAGAGTCCCATCAAAGAAGACATGGGGGAACTTCCTACCCTAACTGAGGTTCACAATGCCATCAGGAATCTCAGGAACAACAAGGCCGCTGGTCCTGATGGGATCCCCGCGGAGATCTTAAAGGAAGGAGGACCAAAGCTTTGGCACCACATTCACAATCTACTCATCAAGGTCTGGGAAAGGGAAGAGCTCCCCTCAGAGCTCCGGGATGCCCAAATTGTTACCATATTCAAGAAAGGGGACAAGGCTGAGTGTGGTAACTACAGGGGTATCTCGCTCTTGTCAACAACAGGCAAAATTCTCGCTCGTGTCCTTGCCAACCGCCTGCTACCACTATCTGATGAGGTACTCCCTGAATCACAGTGCGGCTTCCGCCCATCTAGGGGAACAACTGACATGATCTTTTCTGTTCGCCAACTACAAGAAAAGTGTCGGGAACAAGGACTGCCTCTGTACATGGCCTTTATAGACTTGACAAAGGCCTTTGACTCCGTGGATCGTCAGGCACTGTGGAGCATACTAGCAAAGTATGGATGTCATGACAAATACATCCGTGTGCGAAGGCTACTGCATGACGGCATGTCAGCCACAGTGCTCAACAGTGGCTTTGAATCTGAGCCCTTTATTGTAGAAACTGGGGTCAAACAGGGATGTATCATTGCTCCCACCCTATTTACCATCTTACCATTTACCATACTTCACCTTACTGGTCAAGAGTTGCCACAGGGGATTCCAATCCTTTACAGGACTGACGGCAGGCTATTCAACCTTAACAGGTTCAAAGCCAAGAGCAAAGTCAGAAATACCACCATTATGGAGCTGCAATATGCCGTTGTTAATGCCATTGTAGCACTCTCCCTGAAGACCTCCAGGGCATTCTGAATGCCTTTGCCAAGGCATACAGAGCCCTGGGTTTGGCCTTTGAACATCAAGAAAACGCAGGTTTTGTATCAACCATCACCCAACCAGACATCACTCCAGCCCATCATCATCAAAGTGGATAACACCACTCTGGAAAGCGTGGAACACTTCCCCTACCTTGGCAGCATTCTCTCGTCCAAAGCCGATATAGACTCTGAGGTTAACCATCGCCTGAGCTGTGCCAGCGGAGCCTATGCCAAACTCAGGACAAGAGTCTTTGATGACCGAGACCTGAGGGCTCAAACCAAGCTCCTGGTCTATAGAGCTGTGATTCTCCCAACTCTGCTGTATGGAGCGGAATCCTGGACCACCTACAGCAGACACCTAACACTGCATGAAAAGTGGGATTTCCGTCCCCGTAAACGCCTGTAAGCACCCGGAAATCCCCTAATTTTTGGCAGTTATCGACAATTTACAGGCTGCACGGCATCCGTTCATCTGTGCTACATATTGCCGTAAACGAACCCGATGTATGTATATGAGAGCTCCACCGCGGAGGTGTTAATGGATCTAATTAGAATATGAATAGGCACATGGCCAGAGAACGTCTGGCCTGGCTGGAATTTCCTCACTCGCTATTGGCTGAAACCACTACTTTTAAACAAGAAAAATCTCGTGATTGGTTGACAGGTCTGTCACGGGTTAGGCTATTGGTCAACCTGGGCCATTATTATTATAATAAAATTTTATATATATATATATATATATATATATATTTATTATTTATTTCATATATGCTATGTTGTATATTCATGTCATGATTATCATAGTTAAAATGATTTGCCAGGAAGTGCTGTTTATTCAAAGATAGAGCTTTATTGACACAAAACAAGCAATCAGAAAAAGCAAAGTACAAAGCATCGGATGTACAAAGCATCGCAGACACACAGCACACACAACAAATATCCCCCGCTCCACGAGAAGCAGCACCGTCCACATCTAACCCGCGGCGTTTCCGGAGCTGTTGGTAACCCGGCAGCATTCGGTCTAAATTCGGTCCATGTAGCAGACGTCTGTGGTGCGTTGTCCTGGATGTCTATGTAGCGCACTTCCAAATGTCCACCTCACCCACAGCCAGCACACTCTGTCCGCTTCCAGCAGCTGTAAAATCAATCAATAAAGACAATCAGTACTGCGCAATGCACTGCTTACGGACACAACACATCTATGAATGCACCTGAAAACTATTCACATTAACCAAACGGATCTAATCTTACCCTCTTTTCTTCTCGACCGACTCCGAGCTGAGCTCTTCACAGCTTCTGCCCGCGATGCCACATCTGGTTGTTTCTAGCTGAAGCTCCTGCGTGCTGTCTCGTAATAGGTCTTACAGGCAGCTGGAAAACAATGAAATGAGAGTGGTATGAATAAAAAAACATAAGTTACAGTAAAATTAAACAAGGAAAGATGAAAAAGTAAAAATACTTACACACAATGGCGTCATTATCAGCATCATGTAAATCTGGACTTGCAGACAGCTCCGAAGCAAATATCTAGGTCACGCCTCGCTCGTTATGAGGCGAGGTTAGTCTGTAAAAAAAAGACGGTTAAGATCGGTATCTATTAACGTATCTATGTCCTTATACAGAAAAATTAATGAAGTTCATTCAATGAAAGCATATTCTTTAAATCTTACCCTTGCTCGGTTCAGCCCTGCTACAGTTTGTCTCAGAGTTGTGAAGACGGGCGGACTGCTTTCTGAAAAATACAAAAAATCAAAAAATACACTTTTATAAAACAACTCACCCTCTCCAGCTCTGCCTTCTGCATCAATGAATGGCGCGAAAGCAGCCAGGTTGCCCAGACACACAGCTCTGTGCTGCTCGCGTTAAACTTGGTGGGGTTTAAAACATTACTGCTAAGTCTAAGTAGCCGGTTTAACATCCAACGACAGTCATTGTAATGCATCAAGAGTTAATAAACAGTACAGACTAGCTCGTCGTTTCATTAATAATCATATACTTACGTTGACTTCTTCTTTTCTGTGAGCGCATCTCTGGAGCCCCGAGGTGATATGGAGGAGAGAAAAACGCTTCAAAACGTCTTGAACAACTCCTGTGTGTTTCCAAGTGAAGTTTGACAGAGTGTACAGATAACTCTTTTACCAGTTGGCCTGAAATATTCCCATATTTCGGAAGCTTTTGCTCTAACTCGGCTCATCTCCCGCGCTATTTTCAAATGGAAGCAGTGAAGGCGGGGTAGGGGGCGGGGTAGAGTGATTGAGAGAGACAAAGAGGGGCAGATTAACCAGCAGGGCGCAACAGCGCACACACTGGTGTGGAGGTGAATTACAGTGAGTTTAAATGGAATACTGGGAAAGTTTAATAACAATAGGACAATTGATGTCTAGATTATGAGGCCATTTGAGCAGAGCCAACAGCTTCATATGCCATGGACATGTGAATATGGTGCTGAATTTGCCAGTATTTTAAGAAGACAAATGGTTGGGACCTTGTCATGCCATGACAGAGCTGATATACTTTATGTGAAGCCCAGTGTTTTGGTGTCAGCAGAAAGACTTCTCTTAGATAACTGTACAGTGGAGCCTCTGTCTCCATTCCACCAGACAATGTTGGATGAGCAAGACCAAAGACTGTAGTCATGTCACTATGTACAGGGGTTGAGACTGTGAATGAATCATGGATTGCACATTTTACCTTTTTGGTGGCAAAGCCTGATTAAAACTAATTGTTGAAATAAATTATGTGTTTTTTTATCTGAATCATTACTAATGACATACACAGTAATTAATCTAGCATACTTTCATCAAATAAATCTACTAAAGAGTCTACAATTAGGCTATACTGAATCTGATCTATTTTAAGAGATTTTCTTAAAATTAAGTTAATACCTTTTAGAAAAATGTCACCTGGGGTAAAACTCCCCTGCTGCTTCCTGATTTGCATTTGTGTAGCTCACAGCATTTTAATTTACATGTGAAAGCCTCCCCTAGAATTAGAGGGAGGGGGGTCATGGGGGACAACTGCCAAGCAAGGCCCCAGTCAATTTCCCACAATTCACGGCAGTTTCGGTGTTGCCTGTAAATTGCCGTATACAGCCGTAAACCTGAAGTTCCACGACAATCTACAGTGCCGCCATACTGACGAAAATCCCACTTTTCATGCAGTGTAAGAGCCCTGGAAATATACCATCAAAGAGCCCCAAGAAAAATTTTGAGGATCAACTGGGAAGACAGACGCACAAACTCCAGCTTTCTGGAGGAAACTAATATGCCCAGCATCCCTACCATCATAATGCAGTACCAACTCCGATGGACAGGACATGTCATCCGCATGCCCAACAACCGTCTCCCAAAACAGATCCTCTACTCCCAGCTAAAAGAAGGACAGCGCGTGTCGTCCAAAGAAACGCTTTAAGGACAATATTAGGACCAGCCTGAAAAAGTTTAACATCATGTCCGGCGACTGGGAGAATCTACCATTGGACTACTGGAGAAAAGCTGTGCAGGAAGGTGCAGCACACCATGAAACAGAACTCCGCGCGTCACGCAGAAGCAAAGCGGCAACACCGCAAGGACAAACAGAGACAGGCTCCACCACCACCACCACCTCAACAGAGACAGGCTCCACCACCACCACCACCACCACCTCAACAGAGACAGGCTCCACCACCACCACCACCACCACCTCAACAGAGACAGGCTCCACCACATCCACCTCAACAGAGACAGGCTCCACCACCCAACCAGCTCAACAGAGACAGGCACCACCACCACCACCTCAACAGAGACAGGCTCCACCACCACCACCACCACCAGCTCAACAGAGACAGGCTCCACCACGTCCACCCCAACAGAGACAGGCTCCCCACCACCACCTCAACAGAGACAGGCTCCACCACCACCACCACCACCACCACCACCTCAACAGAGACAGGCTCCACCACCACCAGCTCAACAGAGACAGGCCTCCACCACCCACCACAACAGAGACAGGCTCCACCAACACCACCAGCTCAACAGAGACAGGCTCCACCACCACCCCACCACCCACCACCACCACAACAGAGACAGGCTCCACCAACACCACCACCCCAACAACAGAGACAGGCTCCACCACCACCACCACCACCACCTCAACAGAGACAGGCTCCACCACCACCACCACCACCTCCTCAACAGAGACAGGCTCCACCACCACCACCTCAACAGAGACAGGCTCCACCACCACCACCTCCTCAACAGAGACAGGCTCCACCACCAAGACCACTTCAACCTTCCAATGCCCACATTGCAGCAGAATCTGTGGATCACGGATCGGCCTTTACAGCCACCTGAGGATCCACAAATAAGACAACCCGACAGGGAGGACAGTCATACTCGTTTCAGGTGACCGCCAAAGGAAGGAAGGTATGTGTATATGGGTTTTTTTTTTTTTTTTTTTTTTTTTTTTTTTTTTTTTTTTTTTTTTTTTTTTTTTTTTTTGTGTGTATATGTGTGTTTGTGTGTGTTTGTGTGTGTGTGTGTTTGTATGTGTGTGTGTCTGCCTGTGTGTGTGTGTTTTATGTGTGTGTGTTTGTGTGTGTGTGTGTGTGTTTGTGTGTGTGTGTGTGTTTGTGTGTGTGTTGTTGTGTGTGTGTGTGTGTGTGTGTGTGTTTGTGTGTGTGTGTGTGTGTGTGTGTGTGTGTGTGTGTGTGTTTGTGTGTGTGTGTGTGTGTGTGTGTGTGTGTGTTGAATTGAATTGAAGGGTTAAACTTCTGGCTGGTGTTCAGGTGTAACAGGTGATATATTAATTATATATTTTATCTAATCATCATTCCTTTTCTTTTCTTTTTTAAATTAGTTGAGCTACTACACAATCTTTCCACGTATCCCCTGGCAACAGCAGAATAACCCCCGGCTGAGAGAATCCCAGACTCACTAATTAATGCAAATAATCATTTTACATTAGACTGTACTGTTAGACGGTACATACACAAAGATAAATGTTTTATACAACTTCTACATAAACTACAGAAGAGGATTAGGGCCACATGAATATTTTGATTTGTTTCTGAGATTAAAGTCAGAACTCAAACATTTATATTTCACATGTGGCCCTAATCCTCTCTTCGTACATAAACATGTGAATAACTAATTATGAAATTCATATGAAGCCTTACCTGCCCCAGCGATGATGATGATGGTCAGAAGAAGTCTCTCCATCCCTCGCCTCTCCTCTGGTCCTCTCCGTCTGAGTCTGACTGCAGATGAGCAGCTGGTGAACTGACTTTCTCCGTTATTCATTAACCTCCTTACTGCTCTCTCATGCAAACATGTTCCTGGGAACCATACATTGTGTATCAGGTTTATAGGCCAAAATGACGTATATACATGTTTGCGTTTTCTGAAATGAATAGAGTTTATTCATTTCTATTTTTGACGTTTGGTTTTATGGTTCCAACATGACGAGGCCCTCATGTCTGACTGCAGACCACATGAAGCTGAGAAAACATGTGATGGAGGATTATTTTTCATTTTAAAGGTCCCATGGCATAAAAATTTCACCTTTATGGTTTTTTAACATTAATATGAGTTCCCCCAGCCTGCCTATGGTCCCCCAGTGGCTAAAATGGTGATAGGTGTAAACCGAACCCTGGGTATCCTGCTCTGCCTTTGAGAAAATGAAAGCTCAGATGGGCGTTCTAGAATCTCGCTTGTTAGGAAGTCATAACAAGCGAGATTAACACGTTATGGAGGGATATTTTTCATTTTAAAGGAAATGATGTCAACATTCAGCTGCTAAAGGGAGACACTCAGGAGATGCAACTTAAATACTTTTATTAGAATTAACTAAGAAAACCCAAAATAATAAAGTCAACGTGATGTAAAGAAAGAGCATGAATCTGTTTACCGTGTGGTCATTTAAACACAACACAACAGAATGGAGATTGTTGTTGGTTAAGAAAGTAAAATGTATTTATAAAGAGCTTTTCACAGATAAATAGTCACAAAGTTCTTTACTTAGAGAATACAATAAAATCTCAATTTAATAAAAATAAAATGTGGAGAGGTCATCCAAAGGCCTGTTTTTTTTTTAAAGTCACACTGTTTCAGGCTCCTTGTGTTCAGCGTGGTCGGGGCCCTTTTTTCGGTCTTATTTATTTTAGGCCTTTATTTGACGGGACAGCTGAAGACATGAAAGGGGAGAAGGAGGGGTATGACATGCAGCAAAGGGCCACAGGTCGGAGTCCAACCTGCGGCCCTTTGCTGCGCCGAGGAGTAAACCTCTATATGTGGGCGCACGCTCTACCAACCGTCTGGTCTTTCTTACCGACCGCGGTCAGAGCGGCTCAAAGGACGGACTTCTTCTCTCCTGTAGCCAATCATTGCAAGGCGGGTGCATAGTACCGTGTTACCAAACGCTGGAGGTGCGCGGCTCGGCGATCAGACCCTCCGCCATCAGGACCCCAGGCTGCGTTGGCGTCATATCGCCGTCCGCAGCGCGCCGACCGTGCTCAACACAAGAAGCATGAAACAGCGTTTAGTCTTCAACTGAGTTTTAAAAGAGTCCACAGAGAAGTGCTACTAACTGGATGTTACCACAGCTTTCACCACTCAGGGTTCAACAGTTAGGGGAAAGATAAACACCACTTTGGGCGAGGAAATAGAACAGCCCATTGGCCCGTTGGGGCGTCATCGTGTCATCATCATTTGATCTGAACGTGCTGTTGGCCAATCAACAACTGAGTTGGTAGCTTGATGCTTTTGATGTTTTTTTAACAACGAAAAATTACACTTTTGATGCTTTCAATATTTGACAATTTTTTTTGACATTTTTGTTTAAAATTTTTCACACTTTTTGACGTATTTTTTCCCTTGGATTTTCCTTTTTTAGGGTCCAGTAAAAAATGTACTTTGGGCCAGTAGAATTTTATCTTACTTGCCCGACCGGAAAAGTTAAAAACTTGCCACGGAGCAGCAATGTTGTATTTCCAGGTCAGGGTACTGTGAGGTTGTCAGGGGGCCGACCGCGCTGAACATAAGAATCCTGAAACAGCTTTTGGACCCAGCCCGCTGATTGGCTCATTCTCTGGAACCAACGTGACATCATGACTTCACGTAAACATACGCAAAGTGACGTGTTATCTGCATTCTAAGCTATCCGCGTGTATGTCCACGTGAGGACATACGTCATGGTAGCTTGCTGTCACGTGGTGATTTGGGAGGTGTCTGAGCCCGCCCACCATTTTGGGATCCTACGCTATCGGATGCCAGGGGCAACAGTGTCAGACCGACACAGAGACGGAGCGGGAAAAGACGGCTCGAGGAATTAGCATCACAGCGAACGGGTTGGGTTTAGGAAAACAATAACGGGACGCGGGACAACAAAGGCACGGTTGGGTTTAGGAAACGGGACACACGGGACCCGATCCCCGGTCTCCTGGGTGAACGTCCTGTGTCTGACCCATCCCCCCCCCCAGACAACCTCCCTATGCAAATACTACTCATACTATTCGCTACGGCGTAAATTGACACATAATCGCAAGGTAACGTAAGTCAATGGAGGCCAAACGGCGTTGATAAACACGCTAAAAGGTGATTATGCGTCTGGATAACACGCCAATAACAGCATACGAATTACCATGTCATTCATACACCACTTCATGAGATGATGCAGCATGATAGCCCGGCTGACTTTGTCGATAGAAAAGTAAATTTTGTTTTTTATGTTTTTTTTACTCAGTTTGGGAAATCCAACACTCTCTTCAAAGCGAACGTTAGCGAGGGTTGGGTATCGGCCGAGTCATGTCAGTACTATGTTCCTTTTTCATAAATTTGAATCAGATTTTTTCCCCCTAACCCTAAAACATCTGTGGGAAGATAGGGCTTAAATTGAAGGGAAATGTAGGAACACAAGACCTGATTTTGAAAATGTCCATAGGGCTGACTCCATCGGTACTACCGAGGACGATTCACATTAAATCAATAACGGAACCTGACAGAACCTAAATGCTTCTCGGTCCTCTCTGCATGTTGACTGAGAGGAGATCTCAACACACACACACTCGCCTGCCCAAACACACACACAGCTAGGGACTAGCTAGGGACCACAATGGAAATAAGTCTTTGGGCTTTATTGTGTTATCCCTGACTATTTATGTATTTTTAATGTATGATGCATTGTTCTGTTTCATATGTTTTTTATATGCAAGTGGTCAAATAAAATCAATCAATCAAAGCTGAGGTCGGACGGAGCGAAATTACGTGGACCAAGTCGCTTCACCCCAATCAAACCCTCTGGTGTAACTTCATTATTTTGGACGTATTCCCCTGTCTTACCCCCTGTCTTACCCCCTGTCTTACCCCCTGGTTCTAGAGGATGTGAAGCCTTCACAGAGCAGCTGCTGTCAGACATCAGCTCTGCTCCAAAGGTCACCATCAACTTCATGATCGCTAACACAACAGGGAAGTTCAGATGGTCAACAATACCTCATAAACACAAATATCTTCTCATAAACAGCACCATGTGCAATGGCCTGCCTGGTCCCTGACCATGTCTGACACATTTATAATAATAAATAAATATATTGGCCCTTTCATCTATAGTCTAAAGACTTTCTAAAGCTGCTGTTCTTATTTTCCTCCGCAGCATCGTTCTTCTGCCTCATTTGTATGGTTTCTCCATGTCTTCTCACCTATATACCTGAGAATAGGTGAGAAAGGAGAGAGAGTAGGGAAGACATGCAGGAAGTCCTCACAGGTCGGACTCGAACCCTGGACCTCTGCATCAAGGCATGAGCCTCTCAGTATATGTGCGCCTGCTCTATCCACTGAGCCAAACCGGCCACACTAAAATGTGTATCTACTACGCAAAATGCGTACAGGTTGGCAAGTCTGCTGCTGTATAAGAGCATGAAGATCCTAGTAGGGAGGAGGTCGGGGGGGGTTTGGCTCCTAAAACACAGGACTTTAAAGAGGGGGGGGGGCAGAGTTCATGCAGACGAAGCTGCATGTTTCCAAACATGCAAATCAGACACACAGACAAAAAGGCGCACAGACACACACAAAGAGACATAAACACACACACACACACACACACACACACACACACACACACACACACACACACACACACACACACACACACACACACACACACACACACACACACACACCTTTATGTAATAACATCTTAAACATTTTAATTTCAACATTTTAAAAACTTTACTGAATATTAAAAGCACAGAAACAATAAAGGTCTAAAAACGTTGACACGTTCCAAATATTTACATCAGTTTCAGTACAAACAGGAAATAGGACCTAAAATAATATCAGTATTCTGATTCACCTGCTACAACCACTTTCATAACATCTCATTAAAATCATTAAGAGCTGCAAAATCCAGTATTTACAGTCATTAAGATTAATGGATAAGTTATCAACTATTGCATTTTTCTCCAACTCATTTAATAGTAAAACTTCTGTGATTTGATAAAGTACTTAAAAGGGTAATTTAATTTGTCTTCATCCTGGACTCTATGTCTCCATGTGTCTGATGGAACAACTATTTAATAAAGAGTAAGATCCTTTTAGTTTAACATGAAACAGCCCCGAAATCACCATCACCAAACTCACCAGACTCCATGTACATAATCAGGACTTTTAGTGTGTATAGAGCCAGCATATCTCCACCAGACTCCATGTAAATAATCAGGACTTTTAGCGTGTATAGAGCCAGCATATCTCCACCAGACTCCATGTAAATAATCAGGACTTTTATCATCGTAAAAACACACTCTTCATTCAAAGTGGACAGAAACTAAATAAAACTACCAAAAGCCGTCTTGGTTCATCTTTCCACTGTTCCAACAATCACCACTCTGGTTTGGTTTAAATAAACCCTTAATTCACCCATTTACATGTGGAGATATGCTGGCTCTATACACGCTAAAAGTCCTGATTATTTACATGGAGTCTGGTGGAGTTTGGTGATGGTGATTTCAGGGCTGTTTCATGTTAAACTAAAAGGATCTTACTCTTTAACTAAAAGGTCTATCTCTGTAGGGATCCATCCCATAATGTTGTCAGACTCTTATAATAATAATAATCTGAGTCTGTCAGCAGCAACAACAGAACTTTTAGTGACTCTAACTGCTGCTGAACATTAGTCCTGTAGGGTTACATTACAGCTGGGTTCTGGTTTAATACTGGACCAGGTTCACAGATTGTTGTTCCATCAGACACTCAGACACTCACACATGGAGACAGAGAGTCCAGGGTGATGAAAACAATCATGAAATTACCTTTTAAATATGAATACTTTCTAGTATCTTCTCTCCTCTGGGACAGGAAACTGAAGATCTTTGAGTTGTGGATAAAACCAGACATGTGAAGACGTCATCTTGGGCTTTTAGGAAACACTGATCCACATTTGAGAGACTAAACAACTCATCCATTCATCCAGAACATAATCCACACATTAATCCACCGTGAACATAATCGGTAGTTTGAATTAAAAAGTATTGATGCACTAACGTTGCTGAAAGGCACTCTGGGTAAAAACTTCTGCTCAGATTGTCCTGATTCCCAATCAATAAACACTGAACAGTATTTGGCACCAGGAGGCTTTCTCTGTGAAGCGTTTAGAGAAGAAATCGGCCGTGTGTTTACACATTAATATTCCACTAATACCCAGAGTCTGATGTACACATCATATTTCATTTAGATATTCTCTATATAATAACATTGTCTGATGAAGACTTGTGTGATATTCTGGTATTATTCCGGTTTTAGAGGCATTCTTTGGACATGTATACAGCACATTCAGAACCTGCGTCTCATCGGGGGTGTTACTGCCCGTTTACGGCATACGGTCAGCTCTGGCCGTTTGGAGCAAATTTACGAATCCTACTACGGCCACGCCAAGACCCGCCCTTCAGTAGCATTTATTGGCCAGGCGTCACCTGACCTGTTCAGGTCTCCTGACCAATCAGCTGTCCTAACCTTAACCACTCAAGGTCAATGCCTAACCCCAACCAATCAGGCTGCTATTGAAGGGCGGGCCTTGGAGTGGCTGTAGTAGGATTCGTAAACTTATTTTACTGTGATGGGCCTCTCTGAAGAATAAAAAAGGAGAGAAGAAGATAATCTACACAGGAAGTGATCAGTGTTTGTTGTCTTCAGATAATAAAGTCAGGAAGTCGTGAACACACACAAGATAATAGTTAGTAATAGAAAAAAAAAAACGGAAACAGCTTCATTTATGTGGATATGATAAGGAGATACTGAAGATCCCTCAGAGTAATCAGATTACTGAAGCCGACAGGAAGTGCTGCAGGACGGCAGAGACGCTGAGCAGGATGAGGAGGGGCGTGGCCTGCAGCAGAGGGGCGGAGCCCTTCAGATCCACCTCCACAGGTAAGTGGTCACTGATTCCCACCGCCTGGCAGACAGAAGCAGCAGAGCACAGAGTCAGACCACAGCCCCCCCACAGGGGGCTCTGGGGGCAGTAACAGACTGAACAACATTTGGGGAAATACTGGGACAGATTAATAATCCGATGTTCTCCAGATGTTGATGAATTATAAACAAACCGGTGTGTGTTGCCAGATGTTTTACAGGAGAGGATTAGAGACACAAAAAGGTCAGAATTCAAATACTTTTCACATGAGGCTCTAATCCTCCTCAACATAATATAAACTATACCCCCCCCCCCTTATCTGATCTAAAGGGGAGGACAGACATTTACATCATAGAGCAGACAGGTAATACTGGTAAAGAGACAGACAGACAGAGAGACAGACAGACAGACGGACAGACAGACAGACAGACAGTTACCTTGGCCCTGGGGATTTTTAAATCTTCGGCGTAGTTGTAGACTTGTGCAGAGAATGGAGTGATGGCCTTCAGGAAGGTTTTACCATGTACCACGATCCTGTAACACACACACACACACACACACACACACACACACACACACACACACACACACACACACACACACACACACACACACACACACACACACACACACACACACACACACACAATATTAAAACAATATGCAAAAGGATCCCCCCCTTCACAGAAGAGTTGCTGCTAATGTTTGTTAATTCCATCTCAAACCCTTCCCATGTGCTCCATGTCTGTATTTATGTTTATGACATTAATATTCTCCTGTACAGATCTAAACGTGTTTGGTGATGGTTTTTAGAGGAAGCCTGTAGTTCTTCTCGGAGCCAGAAGGCATTAGACATTTAAATGAGGGGCTGAGTCTACTTTACCAGCAGACAGGAAACACCCTCCTGATGATGCCCTGCATCCTATCCAAAATCTTCGCCTATGCCCCCCCCCACACACCCCTACCTGTCAAAAGCACAGTTGGTTTCCTCGGAGACGGTGGTGTCCACCCGGTCACCAATCAGCCAGGCGAACGCTGAGTTGGTGTACAGACGGATGTCTCGCTTATCGTCTCGGGTCACGTAGGCACAGGCAGCATGGAAATCTCCCAGGAGCATCACGTTCTACACACACACACACACACACACACACACACACACACACACACACACACACACACACACACACACACACACACACACACACACACACACACACACACACACACACACACACACACACAGTTATACTCTTCTGATGGCTTTCATGTTTTTAATAATGAAATGAATAAATAAATCATTCAAAGCTGGTACATGTTTCTATCAGCTCCAGGCGGACGGTTCTGTGTGTGTGTGTGTGTGTGTGTGTGTGTGTGTGTGTGTGTGTGTGTGCACCATATCAGGAAAATTATAATTTTGACTGATATTGCGAATGTGATATGATTCACGATATTTGAGAGAATGATAATTTTTGTATCATTATTCTTATTTTCATTGAAAAATATTAAAATAACTGAAAATGATGATAGTGTGATTACTGTGAGGAGAGGTTTTCTTTAGTCTGTAGGATACTATCTGTCTCTGCAGCATCACAACACTTCATTTACAACCGTTTGACTCATATTATATGAAACCTATCTCTTATGAAGATAGATTGAGAAAATTAAGTTCACAGACTGTCATATTGAGGAGATCCAGAGATGATATGATTCAGGTATATCAGCTTGTAACAAGGAATATATGATGTAACAGCTGAGCCTATGTACGAGACTCGAGGGAATTCTTTCAAACGTTACCCTAGAACATGGCTGTCTGAAAAGAGGAAGAATAAAACCATGAAGAAGGTGTGTGTTCCCTTCAGTTAACTCTTTAAACAACAGGTTAGATACATTTTGCCTGTCAGAAAGTGTAATGTATAATTATTATTAATTATAAAGCTTGTCAGTAATTTATGCAACTTAGTCATGAATTTGTTTTGTGTTGCTTGAGTCTGGAATAGATATTTTTTCAATAAATTTCAATAAATATTTTACCTTTAACGAATATTGCCGCCCCCCCTGTGATTTGGATAATGCACTAATATAGTCCAGACTGACTTGTGCAGCCCGAGTAGAAACCAGATGCAGCTAGAGCTGGGCAATATATGGATATTAAATAGATATCGTGATAGGAGACTAGATATCATCTTAGATTTTGGATATCGCAATAAGACATAAGTGTCTGTTCCTGGTTTTAAAGGCTGCATTACAGTAAAGTGATGTCATGTTCTGACCTCACCAGACTGTAACTGTTCTATTATTCACCTTTACCCACTTAGTCATTATATCCACATTACTGATAAAATTTTGTCTAAAATCTCATTGTGTAAATATTTTGTGAAAGCACCGATAGTCAACACTACAATATCGTTGAGGTATCGATATCGAGGTATTTGGTCAAAGATATGGTGATATTTGATTTTCTCCATATCGGCCAGCCCCAGATGCAGCCCTGCTTCAGGTCCAGCCAGACTCCTCACCTTGTTGCTCCACTTCTTGCTGACTTCCTGGAAGACGTCGTAGAGCCGGTCGATCTCCTGGACCGCCCGGCTCGGGTCCGAGTGCAGAGGAATCAGAATAAAGGACTTGATCGCTGCAGAACGGAGAGACAACGAGAGAAAGGTAGACACACACACACACACACACACACACACACACACACACACACACACACACACACACACACACACACACACACACACACACACACACACACACACACACACACACACACACACACACACACACACACACACACACACACACACACACACCTGTTATAAAGGAAGTTATCAGCTGCTCTTCTTTCCCTCAATAACATCTACTGGAACAGATAAAAACCATTCAGACACCAAATGGGTTTATTAACTTAGAATGAAATACTTTTAACTCCATGTAGTGGATTCTTTTCTTCATCAAGTGTTTCTTTGTCTCGAGAGGTCATCGGGATAGACTCCGTCAACACAGTTTACATTATTATTATTATTATTATTATTATTATTATTATTATTATTAACAACCCTTGTGTTGTCTCCCCCCCACCGACCATGCAACTTATAACAACTTATTAATAGAAATCTAACACTTCTGTGACGCCTTTTTCCCGATGATTTAGACAAATTTATTTTATTTTTTTATTTTTTTAACTTCTGAGGCTTTTCCCCTCTACCACCAGTACTGTGTACACACCACGTACACCTACTTATTACCACTATAGTGTTATTCTTATTTTTCATTCATGGTCAATAAACCTCATTGGATTTTAAAATTATAAAAACTTTTTGGGTCAAAAAAGCTGAAATGATGAATTAATTTGACTAATATTAGAGGAACGTATGTTGATGGATAATCAAAGACTCCTCAAAGTTGAGGCAGAATAATGTTTAGAAACTGTTTCATGTTTTTTTTTTAAATGCTATAAAATTGACTTAAACAACTCAAAATGAAATGAAAGAATAGTGATCATTAGCTGTACTGAACCTGGAACCATCCATGTTACTCGCTCGGTAATTTGGTTGGAAAAGAAACCCTTCTTATTTATTTTTTAAATATAGACATTTTGATAACCAATTTGGCCCAGAGGACAACAGGAGGGTTAAAGCTCACACCATTATATATAGTCTTTTTATCGTCATGGCGATATCACACATCCTGAAAGACACTCAGAGATATTTAGTGTTAGTGGAAAGAAAATATATTGCACTTTAAAATGTAACTCTGCCTTTTATAATCAAGTCAATGTTTAATCTGTTCAATTCATACTTTGCAGTGACGTCATTACCATGGATTCCTGGCGGGCAAGAAACGCCGATAGAATGGTGCTGAACAGTGGCCAGTCACAGGAACTGCAGCCTTTCAGATTACCAATACTACAATCAATCAACTATTCAGACCATAAGTCACAGGAACTTGTGATCCATACACAGCACCCGCTGATGTTTTCACTGCTTTGAAGCTGGCCAAGTCTCTCCCAGACTTGGAGTTTGGAGATATTTACATCTATCTTATAGAGAATCAGACTTATTTACATCTATCATATAGAGAATCAGACTTATTTACATCTATCATATAGAGAATCAGACTTATTTACATCTATCATATAGAGAATCAGACTTATTTACATCTATCATATAGAGAATCAGACTTATTTACATCTATCATATAGAGAATCAGACTTATTTACATCTATCATATAGAGAATCAGACTTATTTACATCTATCTTATAGAGAATCAGACTTATTTACATCTATCATATAGAGAATCAGACTTATTTACATCTATCATATAGAGAATCAGACTTATTTACATCTATCATATAGAGAATCAGACTTATTTACATCTATCTCATAGAGAATCAGACTTATTTACATCTATCTTATAGAGAATCAGACTTATTTACATCTATCATATAGAGAATCAGACTTATTTACATCTATCTTATAGAGAATCAGACTTATTTACATCTATCATATAGAGAATCAGACTTATTTACATCTATCTTATAGAGAATCAGACTTATTTACATCTATCTTATAGAGAATCAGACTTATTTACATCTATCATATAGAGAATCAGACTTATTTACATCTATCTTATAGAGAATCAGACTTATTTACATCTATCTTATAGAGAATCAGACTTATTTACATCTATCTTATAGAGAATCAGACTTATTTACATCTATCTTATAGAGAATCAGACTTATTTACATCTATCTTATAGAGAATCAGACTTATTTACATCTATCTTATAGAGAATCAGACTTATTTACATCTATCTTATAGAGAATCAGACTTATTTACAGCTATCATAGAGAATCAGACTTATTTACTATCATATATGAATCAGACTTATTTACATCCCTCTAGACAATCAACTTATTCCTCTACCACATCTATCAGCTTTAGCCTCCTATCTCATCCTTCCACCATCCATTCTTCCCTCCTTCTCCTTTACTTCCCCCATCTCAAATCCATTTCCTTCCATCCATTTCCTTCCCTCTCTCCTCCATTCCTTCCATCTATCCACCATCTATTCCTTCCATCCATTTCCTTCTACTCTCCACCATCCATTCCCCTCCATCCACTTTCCTTCCACCTCTTCATCCATTTCCTTCTACCTTCCCTCCATTTCCTTCCATCTTTCCTTTCATCCATCCTTCAGCCCCTCTTTTCATCCAGCCATCCTCCCTTCTTCCATCTATCTTATCCTTCCTACCATACAACTCAGACTCTACCCCCATCCCATCCAGATTTCCCCCATTCCTTATCCACTCCTCTTCCATTCTTTTCCATTTCCTCTTCTTTCCTTCCTCTTTTCCATTTATCATCCATCCTCTTTCATCCAGCCTTCCACTCCTCTTTTCCTTCCATTATCCTCCTTCTCCATTCACCCACTCCTCATTCCTTCACTCTACTCTTCTATCCACTATCTTTTTCCGTGGGTCATTCTATCCTTTGTCTCTTTCCTGTCTTCATTACTACTTCTTTCCGTGTGTGTCTTCATCTTAAAAAAAAATTAAAAACCATGTGTCACTGTGTTATTTCTCTTCTGTCCGTTGTTTGTTTCCATTTCTGTGTGGGTGTTTCCTCCAGTTGTCCGTTGTCATGATCTCTCTGTGTCTTATGTCCGTCCATGTGTCTTTTGTGTGTGTTGTGTGTCAGTCAATGTGCTTGGTCTGTGTCTGCATCATCTGTGCCTTGATCTATCTGTGTTCTCCTCTTTCAGTCTTTCTGGTTTTTTTTTTCCTTGCTTCCGTTTCGTGTCTTCTGTGTGTTTTCGTAGTCGATTTTTCATGTTCTGTTATGTCCTCATTATCAGTTATCACATGGATTATACAGTATCCATTGGCCCTACGTTTCTCCGTGGACAAGTGGTTTCCGAATCCTGTTCGTTCCTGTCCATCTCTGGTTCCTATGGTTGGTTACTGTATTATCGTTATGGGATTCCGTTCCATTCCTCCGTTCCTGTGTGTCTCACTCCTCTGTTCCTTCCTGGTTGTCCTGTCCTTCCATACTCCTGTCCTTCCTGGTCTCCTCTTCTCCTGTATCTTCTGTGTCTCTGGAATCTGTCTCCTGAATTCTCCTGAATGCCTGGAATAAATGTGCAACCCCTGTAATACCTGATACTCTGAATACATACTCCTGAATACTCCTGAAATCTATCTCCTGAATCTTCTCCTGGAATTTTTGCTTTTGCTTTTTTTTTTGCTTTTCCTTTTTTTTGTCTCTTCTGTAATCATGCATGTCTGAATACATGCCTGAATTGTGTCCCTGAATCATCCTCCTGGAATCATGCTCTGATACATGCCCTGAATCATGCCCCTAATACATACCACTGCCACTCCTAATCACTCCCTGTCCACCACCCCACTCCCTGAATCCACCCTAATGCCCTTTTAAAATACATACCCCTAAAATACATCCCCCTGAAATACATACCCCCTGAAATACATACTCCCTGAAATACATACTCCCTGAAATACATACTCCCTGAAATACATACTCCCTGAAATACATACTCCCTGAAATACATACTCCCTGAAATACATACCCCCTGAAATACATACTCCCTGAAATACATACTCCCTGAAATACATACTCCCTGAAATACATACCCCCTGAAATACATACTCCCTGAAATACATACTCCCTGAAATACATACTCCCTGAAATACATACTCCCTGAAATACATACTCCCTGAAATACATACCCCCTGAAATACATACTCCCTGAAATACATACTCCCTGAAATACATACTCCCTGAAATACATACTCCCTGAAATACATACTCCCTGAAATACATACTCCCTGAAATACATACTCCCTGTCCTTCTGAATGAAATACATCCTGATCAAAAGAAATACATCCTGATCAATGGAATAAATTGTTGTTGTTGTTGTTGTTGTTGTTTTAAAGCTGTAGTACTGTGAAGGTGATATTTTTGCTCATTTTTCTAAAGTCAAACTGGATTTGCTCATGGCCCCCACCAACAAGTTTATTTAGCTAAAAAAAGAGTTGTGTTGTTGTATTGTGTGTTGTTGTGTAATTGAGCTGTTATTGTGTAGTTGTGTTGTATAGTGTAGTTGTGTTGTGTTGTATACTGTAGTTGTGTTATGTTGTTGTGTGTCCACTGACCAGTTTTGGCGCTGTAGAACTGAACAGCAAACGGCGGTCTGACGAAGGAGTCGGGCTTCTGGTACTGATACTGACCCGTCACATTCACCGTGTCTGTCCTGGAGACAGAAACAAGAGGTCATGTTTACTAGACCTATGTTGACTAGATCTATGTTTACTAGACCTGTTTACTAGATCTACGTTTACTAGATCTATGTTTACTAGACCTATGTTTACTAGACCTATGTTGACTAGATCTATGTTTACTAGACCTATGTTTACTAGACCTATGTTTACTAGACCTATGTTTACTAGATGTTTACTAGACTTATGTTTACTAGATCTATGTTTACTAGACCTATGTTGACTAGATCTATGTTTACTAGACCTGTGTTTACTAGACCTGTTTACTAGACCTATATTTACTAGATCTGTTTACTGGACCTGTGTTTACTAGACCTGTGTTTACTAGACCTATGTTTACTAGACCTATGTTTACTAGATCTATGTTTACTAGACCAGGGGCCTGTTTCACAAAACCAAGATAAGGGATTAAGCCGGGATTTCCCAGTTATCCTGGATGAATTAAGCCTTGATTCGGTTTCCACTGAGCGGAGGCACATAAATCACCATGGAGATTTATTCTGTACAGCTAGCCTGCTCCTGGCCAGGCTAACAGCCAGGATTTATTTAATCCTGGAGCCTTTTCTGATCACCCAGCAGTGGTTTTAACCTATTGTTATCAGCATGGATTAAAATACAACAGGTGCATTTTGCTGTTCATTTAAGTACTGTTATTATTTAAAGTTGTGACCATTATTTTATAATTATTCATGTGACATTATTACTGTTATATTGCTGTATGAAGACTGATGTTCATATTGTTGTTAGAAGTTTAATTAATATATTATGGCAGTTGTTGAGATAATTAGAAAAGGCTGATCAAATTTCAAATGTGTTTTAAATGAAGTCTGTTACTAAGGCAATACATACAATGCTGTACATTTCTATAGTTGACCAATGCACCTTGAATTATTTTGGTTGATTCATTTTTTTTTTTTT
Organism: Perca fluviatilis; assembly: GCF_010015445.1. Lineage (NCBI taxonomy): Eukaryota > Metazoa > Chordata > Actinopteri > Perciformes > Percidae > Perca > Perca fluviatilis. The sequence continues at coordinate 42,294,096 of NC_053116.1, forward strand.
ATTCTTTAACAATAAGTATCATGTTTGTTCCACTTCCATGTGCATTGTATTTGGCATTCTTAGCACACAATTTGTGTTGTCCAGTAAACTGCAACTATAATTTGGGAGGATTGTACAATTTTAAGAACATATCCTAATGGTACAATCCTCCCAAATGATAGTCTTAGTTCACTGGACCAGTAACTATCTAGTGATGTAGGCTACTGTGCATTCATGACAACAGGGAGAGGACACCTCAATGGTTTTTGACCTTATATTTGGGGGGAAATAACTGATGAATATCACTCTGTTCCATTCATGTTTATAGTGTGCATGGAATTTATCACTTAATTATCTTCATAGTTTCTAGATTTTAGAGTCTAAGTTCTTTAGTGTCTTTATTTTCTATGTCCATATATACAGGGGGCAAGGCATATAATATGTAGAGAAGGAAACTCGTCCTCTATCAAATAAAAAAAAGCGAAAAAGGGTGGCAGACAATAGCGGACAGACTGAATGATAGCCTAAAAATATACATTTATGAACTACTGCTCTTAACTGAAACCATTCAATAAGTCACTGTCATTGGCAAAAACGAACAGTTGTACACTTTGCATTAAACGCGAGCAGTGGAAGTTAATATGACTTAGGACATTTATATTTTTAGCCCATGAGAGAGAGAGGGAGAAACAGAGTGAAAGAGATATTTACGCATCATATTCTAGCGTTGTAGAAAATTGATCTTTATGGTAAATTTCCTGAGTAACATTATCTTCTGCTTACTTTTAAGGCAAAGAGTACAACTGTTAATTTTCGCAAATGATTAGTAGCCTAATCCTTGAATGGTATGATTATGACGGTTTCAATTCAGAGCAGTTGTCAGTTAATGTATATATTTAGGCTACAATTACGCATTCATTCGGTCCGTGATCATCTGCCCCGCGCTTTCGCTGTTTCATTACAGCGGCCGTGTTTCTTTTCTTTTTATACAAATGTATTTCATGATATCATACTTCCACAAAAAGCTGCTGCTCACTCTGTATAAAGTATGTACAATCGTAGTCTCCATTTTGGCATCAGTAAATCTGTGATCGACCTCGCGGTCTTTTGAGGAAAGCCGTGGCGCCGCATCTATCTGAATTACTTCAGCCTGGCTCGACCTAGTCGCTCCTCCTCAGCCTGGCTTGGCCGTTGAAACGCACCAAGCCAGGCTGCACAGATTAGGCTAGGTCAAGCCTGGCTTTATCAGTTATCCTGGATTTATATATTCTGCTTTTTGTGAAACAGGCCCCTGTTTACTAGACCTATATTTACTAGATCTGTTTACTGGATCTATGTTTACTAGACTTATGTTTACTAGATCTATGTTTACTAGACCTGTGTTTACTAGATCTGTGTTTACTAGACCTGTGTTTACTAGACCTGTTTACTAGACCTATATTTACTAGATCTGTTTACTGGATCTATGTTTACTAGACCTATGTTTACTAGATCTATGTTTACTAGATCTATGTTTACTAGATCTATGTTTACTAGATCTATGTTTACTAGATCTATGTTTACTAGATCTATGTTTACTAGACCTGTTTATTAGACCTGTGTTTACTAGACCTGTGTTTATAGACCTGTGTTTACTAGATCTACGTTTACTAGACCTATGTTTACTAGATCTGTTTACTAGACCTGTGTTTACTAGATCTGTGTTTACTAGATCTGTGTTTACTAGATCTGTGTTTACTAGACCTGTGTTTACTAGACCTGTGTTTACTAGACCTGTGTTTACTAGACCTATGTTTACTAGATCTATGTTTACTAGACCTGTTTATTAGATCTGTGTTTACTAGACCTGTGTTTACTAGATCTATGTTTATTAGATCTATGTTTATTAGATATATGTTTACTACATCTGTGTTTACTAGACCTATGTTTACTAGATCTATGTTTACTAGACCTATGTTTACTAGATCTATGTTTACTAGACCTATGTTTACTAGATCTGTGTTTACTAGACCTGTGTTTACTAGATCTATGTTTATTAGATCTATGTTTATTAGATATATGTTTACTACATCTGTGTTTACTAGACCTATGTTTACTAGATCTATGTTTACTAGACCTATGTTTACTAGATCTATGTTTACTAGATCTATGTTTACTAGATGTATATCTTCTCGTTATTAGTTTTCTGCCAACAGGCAGATGTGTACAGGTGTGTTTCCTGGATGGATCACAGTGCGGAGTCTCACCTGTAGAGGAAAACGTACTGCTGCATGTCCTCAGGGTCAGGCCCCAGACTCTTACTGGCCACTGATTGGTAGGTGTAGCCGTCATACCTCAACACACAAACCGAGAAACTGTTAGTTACTGAGATAACGCAAACAGACAGCAGCGGAGCCCCTCTGAACTACAGCTGCGCTATTAATTCATTCTTATCGGAATGATGCTGAACATTAGTCCTGTAGGGTTACATTACAGCTTGGTTCAGGTTTAATACTGGACCAGGTTCACAGATTGTTGTTCCATCAGACACTCAGACACACAAACATGGAGACAAAAGCCCTCATTTATGAAACGTGCGTACGACCTAAAACAGGCGTAGGACGGGCGTAAGCCGATTCCTACGCAAAGCTCGGCATTTATTCATTTGAACGTGAGCGTAGGCTGCAATTAAAATCTCACGTCTGGTCTGCACTCGTGTACGCAAGTTTTCGAGTCAGTGTGGACTTGCGGTGCAGCATATAACCAATCAATTCAATGTTTTTTTAATCTGAATTTTATGTGATGGATCAGAACACAATAGTCTAAGTTGGTGAAGTGAAATGACAAATATATATACATAAAACTATTTTTTAGAAATAAAAAACTGAAAATTGGCATGTGGGTATGTATTCACCCCATTTGTTATGAAGCCCATAAAAAGCTCTGGTGCAACCAATTACCTTCAGAAGTCACATAATTAGTGAAATGATGTCCACCTGTGTGCAATTTAAGTGTCACATGATCTGTCATTACATATAGACACCTTTTTTGAAAGGCCCCAGAGGCTGCAACACCTAAGCAAGAGGCCCCACTAACCAAATACTGCCATGGAGACCAAGGAACTCTCCAAACAAGTAAGGGACAATGTTGTTGAGAAGTACAAATCAGGGTTAGGTTATAAAAAAATATCAAAATCTTTGACGATTCCCAGGAGCACCATCAAATCTATCATAACCAAATGGAAAGTATATGGCGCAACAGCAAACCTGCCACGAGACGGACGCCCACCAAAACTCACGGACCGGGCAAGGGCATTAATCAGAGAGGCAGCACAGAGACCTAAGGTAACCCTGGAGGAGCTGCCGAGCTCCACAGCAGAGACTGGAGGATCTGTACGTAGGACGACAATAGGCCGTACGCTCCATAGAGTTGGGCTTTATGGCAGAGTGGCCAGAAGAAAGCCATTATTTTCAGCAAAATACAAAATGGCACGTTTTGAGTTTGCAAAAAGGCATGTGGGAGACTAGGACGGAGGTTCACCTTCCAGCAGGACAATGAACCCAAACACACTGCTAAAGCAACACTTGAGTGGTTTAAAAGGAACACGCCGACTTATTGTGAATTTAGCTTATTCACCGTAACCCCCAGAGTTAGACAAGTCCATACATACCCTTCTCATCTCAGTGCGTGCTGTAACGCTGTCTGACGGCATCAGCCCAGCACAGAACCTGCAGGTGAGTGGTTCCAGTAATCCTACTGCTCCGAATAAGTGACAAAATAACACCAACATGTTCCTATTTACATGTTGTGATTTGTCGAGTCACAGCGTGTACAAAAAAAAAACGTAACATGAGACACAGCCATCTTCTAATCGTAAACAAACTAGGAACTATATTCTCAGGTGGAAGAATATAGTACTTGGGCGGAGTGATATGCTCGCAGCAAGCCTGTCTGAGAATATAGTTCCCAGTTTGTTTACTGTTAGAAGATGGCTGTGTCTCATGTTACGTTGTTATTTGTACACGCTGTGACTCTACAAATCACAACATGTAAACAGGAACATGTTGGCGTTATTTTGTCACTTTTGTCACAATTCGGAGCAGTAGGATTACTGGAACCAGTCACCTGCATTTTCTGTGCTAGGCTAAGCTAATGCTGGAGCCGTCAGACAGCCTTACAGTACGCACAGAGATGAGAAGGGTATGTATGGACTAGTCTAACTCTGGGGGTTACGGTGAATAAGATAAAGTCCCAATAAGTTGGCGTGTTCCTTTAAGGGGAAACCTGTAAATGTGTTGGAATGGCCTAGTCAAAGCCCAGACCTCAATCTAACACAAAATCTGTGGTCGGACTTAAAGATTGCTGTTCACATGGACAAACCATCCAACTTGAAGGAGCCGGAGCAGTTTTGCAAGGAGGAATGGGCAAAAATCCTAGTGGTAAGATGTGACAAGCTCATAGAGACTTGGAGCTGTGATCGCTGCAAAAGGTGGCTCTACAAAGTATTGACTTTAGGGGGGTGGATAGTTATGCACATTGACTTTTTTCTGTTATTTTGTCCTATTTGTTGTTTGCTTCACATAAAAAAAAAAAAACAACAACAACAACAACGACATGTTCAAAGTTGTGGGCATGTTCTGTAAACGGTGGAGATGGAGCAGTGGGTATGACACATGCCTTTGGTTTGGGAGATCCGGGTTCGATTCTCACTGTGATACATCAACCAATGTGTCCCTGAGCAAGGCACTTGACCCCTAGTTGTTCCAGAGCAACCTCTGATATATAGAGCAATTGTAAGTCGCTTTGGATAAAAGCGTCAGCTAAATGACATGTAATGTAAATGATGCAAATCCTTAAACAATCCAGGTTGTGAGGCAACAAAACATGAAAAATGCCAAGGGGGGAGAATACTTTTTCAAGGCACTGTATCAGCAATGGCAGATCTGGCTCTTTTAGAAGACCACTATGCGCCAGTGCACACGTACGCGCACGTGCCACAGTGGACCGCTCCATCGGATTGATTAAGGGCAGATGGCTATGTCTTGCAGGATAAATGTAGCGATGGAGCCAGATGACCTGATGCCCAGAGAGCAGTGTCCAGCACAGCCCCAACTGGGGGCTATACCAAGGAGACAGGATATTATTCCTCTTTTAAAAGGTAGCCTATAGTGTTATGTTTGGCAATGATATTCAATACAGGAAACCTGACGATGCACAACATTTTTATTTATTATTCAGGTTTTCGTTTCTCTTTTAAAGTGTCATTAATGGCCACAAGTGAACGATTTATTTCTGACATTGACCGAGTTATTTTGGCTTGTTTTTCCAGCCCCTCTGCTGTCAGGAGACAGGGTCTGGGTGGTGGTCCAGCACGGGGGGCGGAGGACACAAGCTCTCCCTCAGCGGTTACCTCGTTCTGACTCATTAAAAAAACACGAGTAAAATAAAAGACACTGCATAAACTCCGCCACTGTGTGTTTATTTAAATATAGGTACACCATGTAGGCCTAAGAGATTGCAATATAAGCCTGTATATTACTATTAGGGCTATAGCATTACATGTCAAGGGTGTATAAATTAAATAAACTTCAGCTTGAGTCTGATTTACCACGGCAACACTGTTGACCGCATCAGTGATCTCTTTCCATCCCACATTCTTTCTACAGCCTTTAATACCAGTTTTCAGGCTGCCAAATAGTACACACGTTAGTGCATATGAACCGGAGATATCAGCGTTTCAATCTCCACCTTTGCCGCTTCTCAAAACTGAGAATATATTGGGGCGTGATATTTAAATTATGGTTTCCAGCCGCTACATTTATCAATGTACGACCATTCTTACACTCTGATTGGTGTGATACCAAAGTTTCATGAATCACACGTGAAGCCTGTCGTAATATATCTGCGCTGGTTTCTATGTTAGGTTGATAAATGAGGGCCAAAGAGTCCAACTTTGAAAACAAAACAAAAATAACCTTTAAATCAAGTATGTGAAATCCCTCAGTTAGCTGAGCATTATTAGCATATTCTCCTCTAAATTACCTGTTTGAAAAGAAGTTTCTCACAGAACAACACATGCACAACAACCCCGATTCAGATGGTTTACAATATAAACAAATAAGTAGGAATCATGCTTTTTATCCCATGTTGATTAATAGTTTACACCCTCAGAATAGACACCAACGGACACGGTTCTTAAGTAAGAAGAGACACTTGCAAAATCCCAGGTCCCCATTCCGTAGCCAAATAAATCTATGACCAACCCCCAGAGATTATAAAGAAGTTATTCACCAACCAATCATACAGAGACTCAATCTGATTGTTCCCTGTTAAACATCACCAGAAAGAGCAAAGAAAGCCTTGTTCAGGTATAGTGCTGCTCATGAGTTTATGAACCCATGCTGAAGTTGACTAAAAAGAGGAATAAAAAAAATCATATTTTGGAAATTGATCTTAATGCCTTAATTAAAAGAAATGAGGAAAAATCCAACCTTTAAGGATACCAATTTTCATTGTTAATGAATAATGTATCATAAATAAATAAATGTTCTTCCTTAAAATACAGGGGGCATAAGTCAGTCCACCCCTATGTTAAATTCCCATAGAGGCAGGCAGATGTTTATTATAAAGGCCAGTTATTTCATGGATCCAGGATACTATGCATCCTGATAAAGTTCCCTTGGCCTTTGGAATTAAAATAGCCCCCCCACATCATCACATACCCTTCATCATACCCTTCACCACACCCCCCCATCATCATCACATACCCTTCACCATACCCCCACATCATACCCTTCACCATACCCCCATCATCACATACCCTTCACCATACCTAGAGATTGGCATGGGATACTTTCCATAAGATCATCTCTCAATGCAACATAAAACCATGTCAATCTCTAGGTATGGTGAAGGGTATGTGATGATGGGGGTATGGTGAAGGGTATGTGATGATGGGGGGGGGGGCTATTTTAATAATAAAGAAAATTGGTGTCCTTAAAGGTCGGATTTTCCTTTTTTGTTTGTTTAATTAAGGCATTAAGATCAATTTCCAAAAGATGTTTTTTTTTATTCCTCTTTTTAGTGAACTTTAGCATGGGATCATATGAGCACCACTGTATATAATTTGGGTTAAATTGGGCACTTTTGGTTCCTCTTTTCTCAGCAGGTGTTCTGGTATTTTGATCTTTTGTTACCGGTTTGTTTTCATGCGAGGCATAAGCTCCCCGGAGATACTCCGGACCTATTCTCCCCCCCCCACCCTCTACTCCTACCCTCAGGGCTTTTAGTTTTTTAGTATTTTTAGGTATTTTTTATTCTCTTGCATTGTATATAATTATCTGTAACACTTTATTTTGGTAAGTTCCAGAGTATCTGTAACAGCGACTGTCCAAAATAAAGTGTGACGTCAGGGTTAGTAAAGTGGGTAAATAAAGGTGCCAGAGATGATTAATGAAGAGATGAATAAAAGATGTCACACATGCTGATGAAGTCCACTGTACCTGTCGGTCGCCCTGTTGGAGGCAGACACAACGATCACATGATGAGTTAGTATTCCTGTCAGCTCAGTAGGGGACGTTTGGTCAACATTACACCAGAGAGACTTATCATTTGATTTGAACAGCTTCTGTTGTTGAATAAAAGGAGCATTGTATTATGAATTTGTGCATTCTCTGAACTGTGTAATGAACTCTGTCTTACTTCAGATTGAAAACATCTGAAACTAAAAGACTCGCTGTCTTTTTTTGGCTGGTTAAAATCTACAAAAATCAGCTACAGGGCTGCAACTACAGATTATCTTCATGGTGGATTAACGTATGGATTATGTTCTGGATTAATGGACGAGTAGTTTGGTCTCTAAAATGTGGATCAGTGTTTCCCAAAAAGCCCAAGATGACTTCCTCTAATGTCTTGTTTTGTCCACAACTCAAATGGTGTTTTTCCATTACGTGGTACCTGCACTACTCTACTCTACCGCGGTGTCCCGTCCTCCTTTTACCACTGCAGATTTAGTACCGCGTGGCTGGTGGTCATAGCGACGCCACAGGAAACTGCCGTGACCTGACGCGACACAGAGAACGTTGAATGTGTGTTGTTTTGGATTCTCAGCATGTGGCTGTTGGCCAGAAGACCCTCTCTGATCAACCGGTGATCACGGGACATCAGTGAGTAATCAGAATTATTTAGAAGTTACTGCACACTATATTGACTCTGGTAAGTAGGGTTGGGTACCGAAACGTGCCGACCTAAACGATAGTAACGAGACCGAATAAGAACGAAACCTTCGGTGCCTCATTTCAGTGCCTGACTTTACACTATACCTGACAGCATGTAACGTTAGCCTACCTTTAGCTAGCAGCTGGATTAAACAGGGTTAAAATGCTGACAGCTAACGTTAAACAGTGTAAAGTGTGACTGTATTTCACTGTAGAGGATTCCAACACCGGGACCTAACAGTCTGCTCTGCAGCGCAGCAGCTGCCGAAGTCGGAATTAAACAACACAGACGGTGCTTAAAACTAGTAGCCTCGTGGTGCATTCAAAGTTATTGCAAAATAAGCAGAGGCACCTTATGAGCAGCAGGGGGAGCTGACTGCTGAGGAGCATCTGTCTGCAGCTTCACCAGCAGGCTGGCTCAATTGCACCTGACTGCAGTACGCAGATCGGGATTGGGCTAAATGTGGGCGGAGCTAAAAGTTTGACTCCGCGCGGGCGCCATCTAGCGGCGGAAATCAGGCAGCACATTCTTAAATGTCAATGCAGCACCTTTGGACAGCGATTAGAATATTGGTATTAGGAAAATAAGAACGGGGAAAAGCAAACGTGACTAGCGTGAAATCAGCTCTCTGGAGTGAAAGCAGCTATTGGGCAAATGGGCGGAGTCAAACGTTTAGCTCCACCCACGTTGAGCCACTCCTCGATCTGCGTACTGCAGTCAGGGCTTACTCGGCTGGCTTGGCCTCTTGTTTCACATGATAGAAAATGATGATGTAGGCTAAACACAAACGACATTTCATGCAACAACAGTGAAGTTTTCATGTAGTTTCTATAATTGGGCTCGTGTTAGTGAGGACTAGATTAGGACTGGATTTAAAGCCTGTCTTAGTGAGGACTAGATTAGGACTGGATTTAAAGCTGATTCTGGTTCCCAACTTCGCCCCAGGTGTGTCTGTTTAAAACACGACTCAGACAACTTCTCTCTTTTGATGTTATATTTAATTAAGCAACAGTAGAAACATGGGTGTGGGTAGCTCTGCTACGTGTGTTTTTGTGCGTGGTCGAGGTCCGAGGGCACACAAAATCTCAACAGATAGTCATTGTGCAAGCACCCGACCTCTCCTTTTTCTTTCTTTCACTCTTCCGCGGTGGGCTATTCTCCAACATGTAGCCTACTCACAACAATCACTCCTGGTTGACGGCCTTTTGTACAGCCCGTGTAGGCTACTTTTTCAGACTTCCAGCCACTCCAATTTGATCTCGCTTTGTTTTCTCTTTGGACTTTCAATTTGAATTATGAATAAATATTTCCTCCATAAATATTTAGCTAAAGAGACAGATGGAAGAAAGTTTTGGCAAAGATGTGAAAGTTGTGCGACTGATACAGAAATAGATTATCGTGCAAAATGGGCCTTTTAGAAAGTCTGCTAATAACGGACCTTGGTTATAAACAGTCAATCACAACGAAAAGGAAAGTTTGGGGTTGCCAGGTTGTTAAAAATCTCTCCTGAAATATTTACCTGTTGAGAGAGTCCAGCAGCGCTTGGATGCCTTTACCGTCAAAATCTGTCACATGCAGCAGGAGACAGATATCACAACGAGACGCAATCTGCAGACAGACAGAAAGAAGAGAGAGAGACAGACAGGAGAGAGAGACAGACATATATATCAGATTTAAGTGTCATTTAAATTCGGAGAGTCAGGGCTTTTTCTCTCTGTGATCAACAGACCTAAACAGAATCTTTTTGCAGATTTAATTTCATGTTTTTGATTTAACTGTAACGTAAAAGTCGTGGAGATGTCGGAGAAATGTGTATAGTATCTTACCCGTGTGAGAGTGTGCAGTACTCTGTAGTCCCGTGATTTGTCGAGGTTGAATCCCTGCACGTTGTAGGAGCAGATCTTGA